>NW_028234270.1:0-36799 GCF_037954235.1 Aulostomus chinensis
TGAATGATTTTGATGAAAACTCACTGAAATCAAGCTGTAACTTCAAGTTTATGCATCTTTCTATGCTTTCAGGTTGAAACTTGACTGAAAACTCACTTTGAACAAAAGTTATGGCATTTTGTATCACAGGTCACAAATAGTGTTTTCTCAGCGAGAGAAGGCCAAAATGAACACTTCATGCAGAACTCCTGTATTTTGATGAAAACTCACTGAAATCAAGCTGTAACTTCAAGTTTATGCATCTTTCTATGCTTTCAGGTTGAAACTTGACTGAAAACTCACTTTGAACAAAAGTTATGGCATTTTTGTATCACAGGTCACAAATAGTGTTTTCTCAGCGAGAGAAGGCCAAAATGAACACTTCATGCAGAACTCCTGTATTTTGATGAAAACTCACTGAATCAAGCTGTAACTTCAAGTTTATGCATCTTTCTATGCTTTCAGGTTGAAACTTGACTGAAAACTCACTTTGAACAAAAGTTATGGCATTTTTGTATCACAGGTCACAAATAGTGTTTTCTCAGCGAGAGAAGGCCAAAATGAACACTTCATGCAGAACTCCTGTATTTTGATGAAAACTCACTGAAATCAAGCTGTAACTTCAAGTTTATGCATCTTTCTATGCTTTCAGGTTGAAACTTGACTGAAAACTCACTTTGAACAAAAGTTATGGCATTTTTGTATCACAGGTCACAAATAGTGTTTTCTCAGCGAGAGAAGGCCAAAATGAACATTTCATGCAGAACTCCTGTATTTTGATGAAAAGTCACTGAAATCAAGCTGTAACTTCAAGTTTATGCATCTTTCTATGCTTTCAGGTTGAAACTTGACTGAAAACTCACTTTGAACAAAAGTTATGGCATTTTTGTATCACAGGTCACAAATAGTGTTTTCTCAGCGAGAGAAGGCCAAAATGAACACTTCATGCAGAACTCCTGTATTTTGATGAAAACTCACTGAAATCAAGCTGTAACTTCAAGTTTATGCATCTTTCTATGCTTTCAGGTTGAAACTTGACTGAAAACTCACTTTGAACAAAAGTTATGGCTGTTTCTGTGTCGCAGGTCACAAATAGCGTTTTCTCAGCGAGAGAAGGCCAAAATGAACACTTCATGCAGAACTCCTGTATTTTGATGAAAAACTCACTGAAATCAAGCTGTAACTTCAAGTTTATGCATCTTTCTATGCTTTCAGGTTGAAACTTGACTGAAAACTCACTTTGAACAAAAGTTATGGCATTTTTGTATCACAGGTCACAAATAGTGTTTTCTCAGCGAGAGAAGGCCAAAATGAACACTTCATGCAGAACTCCTGTATTTTGATGAAAACTCACTGAAATCAAGCTGTAACTTCAAGTTTATGCATCTTTCTATGCTTTCAGGGTGAAACTTGAATGAAAACTCACTTTGAACAAAAGTTATGGCATTTTTGTATCACAGGTCACAAATAGTGTTTTCTCAGCGAGAGAAGGCCAAAATGAACACTTCATGCAGAACTCCTGTATTTTGATGAAAACTCACTGAAATCAAGCTGTAACTTCAAGTTTATGCATCTTTCTATGCTTTCAGGTTGAAACGTGACTGAAAACTCACTTTGAACAAAAGTTATGGCATTTTTGTATCACAGGTCACAAATAGTGTTTTCTCAGCGAGAGAAGGCCAAAATGAACACTTCATGCAGAACTCCTGTATTTTGATGAAAACTCACTGAAATCAAGCTGTAACTTCAAGTTTATGCATCTTTCTATGCTTTCAGGTTGAAACGTGACTGAAAACTCACTTTGAACAAAAGTTATAGGCATTTTTGTATCACAGGTCACAAATAGTGTTTTCTCAGCGAGAGAAGGCCAAAATGAACACTTCATGCAGAACTCCTGTATTTTGATGAAAACTCACTGAAATCAAGCTGTAACTTCAAGTTTATGCATCTTTCTATGCTTTCAGGTTGAAACTTGACTGAAAACTCACTTTGAACAAAAGTTATGGCATTTTTGTATCACAGGTCAGAAATAGTGTTTTCTCAGCGAGAGAAGGCCAAAATGAACACTTCATGCAGAACTCCTGTATTTTGATGAAAACTCACTGAAATCAAGCTGTAACTTCAAATTTATGCATCTTTCTATGCTTTCAGGTTGAAACTTGACTGAAAACTCACTTTGAACAAAAGTTATGGCATTTTTGTATCACAGGTCACAAATAGTGTTTTCTCAGCGAGAGAAGGCCAAAATGAACACTTCATGCAGAACTCCTGTATTTTGATGAAAACTCACTGAAATCAAGCTGTAACTTCAACTTTATGCATCGTTCTATACTTTCAGGTTGAAACTTGACTGAAAACTCACTTTGAACAAAAGTTATGGCATTTTTGTATCACAGGTCACAAATAGTGTTTTCTCAGCGAGAGAAGGCAAAAATGAACACTTCATGCAGAACTCCTGTATTTTGATGAAAACTCACTGAAATCAAGCTGTAACTTCAAGTTTATGCATCTGTCTATGCTTTCAGGTTGAAACTTGACTGAAAACTCACTTTGAACAAAAGTTATGGCATTTTTGTATCACAGGTCACAAATAGTGTTTTCTCAGCGAGAGAAGGCCAAAATGAACACTTCATGCAGAACTCCTGTATTTTGATGAAAACTCACTGAAATCAAGCTGTAACTTCAAGTTTATGCATCTTTCTATGCTTTCAGGTTGAAACGTGACTGAAAACTCACTTTGAACAAAAGTTATGGCATTTTTGTATCACAGGTCACAAATAGTGTTTTCTCAGCGAGAGAAGGCCAAAATGAACACTTCATGCAGAACTCCTGTATTTTGATGAAAACTCACTGAAATCAAGCTGTAACTTCAAGTTTATGCATCTTTCTATGCTTTCAGGTTGAAACTTGACTGAAAACTCACTTTGAACAAAAGTTATGGCTGTTTTGTATCACAGGTCACAAATAGTGTTTTCTCAGCGAGAGAAGGCCAAATGAACACTTCATGCAGAACTCCTGTATTTTGAAGAAAACTCACTGAAATCAAGCTGTAACTTCAAGTTTATGCATCTTTCTATGCTTTCAGGTTGAAACTTGACTGAAAACTCACTTTGAACAAAAGTTATGGCTGTTTTGTATCACAGGTCACAAATAGTGTTTTCTCAGCGAGAGAAGGCCAAAATGAACACTTCATGCAGAACTCCTGTATTTTGATGAAAACTCACTGAAATCAAGCTGTAACTTCAAGTTTATGCATCTTTCTATGCTTTCAGGTTGAAACTTGACTGAAAACTCACTTTGAACAAAAGTTATGGCATTTTTGTATCACAGGTCACAAATAGTGTTTTCTCAGCGAGAGAAGGCCAAAATGAACACTTCATGCAGAACTCCTGTATTTTGATGAAAACTCACTGAAATCAAGCTGTAACTTCAAGTTTATGCATCTTTCTATGCTTTCAGGTTGAAACTTGACTGAAAACTCACTTTGAACAAAAGTTATGGCATTTTTGTATCACAGGTCACAAATAGTGTTTTCTCAGCGAGAAGGCCAAAATGAACACTTCATGCAGAACTCCTGTATTTTGATGAAAACTCACTGAAATCAAGCTGTAACTTCAAGTTTATGCATCTTTCTATGCTTTCAGATTGAAACTTGACTGAAAACTCACTTTGAACAAAAGTTATGGCTGTTTTGTATCACAGGTCACAAATAGTGTTTTCTCAGCGAGAGAAGGCCAAAATGAACACTTCATGCAGAACTCCTGTATTTTGATGAAAACTCACTGAAATCAAGCTGTAACTTCAAGTTTATGCATCTTTCTATGCTTTCAGGTTGAAACTTGACTGAAAACTCACTTTGAACAAAAGTTATGGCATTTTTGTATCACAGGTGACAAATAGTGTTTTCTCAGCGAGAGAAGGCCAAAATGAACACTTCATGCAGAACTCCTGTATTTTGAAGAAAACTCACTGAAATCAAGCTGTAACTTCAAGTTTATGCATCTTTCTATGCTTTCAGGTTGAAACTTGACTGAAAACTCACTTTGAACAAAAGTTATGGCATTTTTGTATCACAGGTCACAAATAGTGTTTTCTCAGCGAGAGAAGGCCAAAATGAACACTTCATGCAGAACTCCTGTATTTTGATGAAAACTCACTGAAATCAAGCTGTAACTTCAAGTTTATGCATCTTTCTATGCTTTCAGGTTGAAACTTGACTGAAAACTCACTTTGAACAAAAGTTATGGCATTTTTGTATCACAGGTCACAAATAGTGTTTTCTCAGCGAGAGAAGGCCAAATGAACACTTCATGCAGAACTCCTGTATTTTGAAGAAAACTCACTGAAATCAAGCTGTAACTTCAAGTTTATTCATCTTTCTATGCTTTCAGGTTGAAAATTGACTGAAAACTCACTTTGAACAAAAGTTATGGCTGTTTTGTATCACAGGTCACAAATAGTGTTTTCTCAGCGAGAGAAGGCCAAAATGAACATTTCATGCAGAACTCCTGTATTTTGATGAAAAGTCACTGAAATCAAGCTGTAACTTCAAGTTTATGCATCTTTCTATGCTTTCAGGTTGAAACTTGACTGAAAACTCACTTTGAACAAAAGTTATGGCATTTTTGTATCACAGGTCACAAATAGTGTTTCTCAGCGAGAGAAGGCCAAAATGAACACTTCATGCAGAACTCCTGTATTTTGATGAAAACTCACTGAAATCAAGCTGTAACTTCAAGTTTATGCATCTTTCTATGCTTTCAGGTTGAAACTTGACTGAAAACTCACTTTGAACAAAAGTTATGGCATTTTTGTATCACAGGTCACAAATAGTGTTTTCTCAGCGAGAGAAGGCCAAAATGAACACTTCATGCAGAACTCCTGTATTTTGATGAAAACTCACTGAAATCAAGCTGTAACTTCAAGTTTATGCATCTTTCTATGCTTTCAGGTTGAAACTTGACTGAAAACTCACTTTGAACAAAAGTTATGGCATTTTTGTATCACAGGTCACAAATAGTGTTTTCTCTGCGAGAGAAGGCCGAAATGAACACTTCATGCAGAACTCCTGTATTTTGAAGAAAACTCACTGAAATCAAGCTGTAACTTCAAGTTTATGCATCTTTCTATGCTTTCAGGTTGAAACTTGACTGAAAACTCACTTTGAACAAAAGTTATGGCCTTTTTGTATCACAGGTCACAAATAGTGTTTTCTCAGCGAGAGAAGGCCAAAATGAACACTTCATGCAGAACTCCTGTATTTTGATGAAAACTCACTGAAATCAAGCTGTAACTTCAAGTTTATGCATCTTTCTATGCTTTCAGGTTGAAACTTGACCGAAAACTCACTTTGAACAAAAGTTATGGCATTTTTGTATCACAGGTCACGAATAGTGTTTTCTCAGCGAGAGAAGGCCAAAATGAACACTTCATGCAGAACTCCTGTATTTTGATGAAAACTCACTGAAATCAAGCTGTAACTTCAAGTTTATGCATCTTTCTATGCTTTCAGGTTGAAACTTGACTGAAAACTCACTTTGAAAAAAAGTTATGGCATTTTTGTATCACAGGTCACAAATAGTGTTTTCTCAGCGAGAGAAGGCCAAAATGAACACTTCATGCAGAACTCCTGTATTTTGATGAAAACTCACTGAAATCAAGCTGTAACTTCAAGTTTATGCATCTTTCTATGCTTTCAGGTTGAAACTTGACTGAAAACTCACTTTGAACAAAAGTTATGGCATTTTTGTATCACAGGTCACAAATAGTGTTTTCTCAGCGAGAGAAGGCCAAAATGAACACTTCATGCAGAACTCCTGTATTTTGATGAAAACTCACTGAAATCAAGCTGTAACTTCAAGTTTATGCATCTTTCTATGCTTTCAGGTTGAAACTTGACTGAAAACTCACTTTGAACAAAAGTTATGGCATTTTTGTATCACAGGTCACAAATAGTGTTTTCTCAGCGAGAGAAGGCCAAAATGAACACTTCATGCAGAACTCCTGTATTTTGATGAAAACTCACTGAAATCAAGCTGTAACTTCAAGTTTATGCATCTTTCTATGCTTTCAGGTTGAAACTTGACTGAAAACTCACTTTGAACAAAAGTTATGGCTGTTCTGTGTCGCAGGTCACAAATAGCGTTTTCTCAGCGAGAGAAGGCCAAAATGAACACTTCATGCAGAACTCCTGTATTTTGATGAAAACTCACTGAAATAAAGCTGTAACTTCAACTTTATGCATCTTTCTATGCTTTCAGGTTGAAACTTGAATGAAAACTCACTTTGAACAAAAGTTATGGCATTTTTGTATCACAGGTCACAAATAGTGTTTTCTCAGCGAGAGAAGGCCAAAATGAACACTTCATGCAGAACTCCTGTATTTTGATGAAAACTCACTGAAATCAAGCTGTAACTTCAAGTTTATGCATCTTTCTATGCTTTCAGGTTGAAACTTGACTGAAAACTCACTTTGAACAAAAGTTATGGCATTTTTGTATCACAGGTCACAAATAGTGTTTTCTCAGCGAGAGAAGGCCAAAATGAACACTTCATGCAGAACTCCTGTATTTTGATGAAAACTCACTGAAATCAAGCTGTAACTTCAAGTTTATGCATCTTTCTATGCTTTCAGGTTGAAACTTGACTGAAAACTCACTTTGAACAAAAGTTATGGCATTTTGTATCACAGGTCACAAATAGTGTTTTCTCAGCGAGAGAAGGCCAAAATGAACACTTCATGCAGAACTCCTGTATTTTGATGAAAACTCACTGAAATCAAGCTGTAACTTCAAGTTTATGCATCTTTCTATGCTTTCAGGTTGAAACTTGACTGAAAACTCACTTTGAACAAAAGTTATGGCATTTTTGTATCACAGGTCACAAATAGTGTTTTCTCAGCGAGAGAAGGCTAAAATGAACACTTCATGCAGAACTCCTGTATTTTTTGAAAACTCACTGAAATCAAGCTGTAACTTCAAGTTTATGCATCTGTCTATGCTTTCAGGTTGAAACTTGACTGAAAACTCACTTTGAACAAAAGTTATGGCATTTTTGTATCACAGGTCACAAATAGTGTTTTCTCAGCGAGAGAAGGCCAAAATGAACACTTTGTGCAGAACTCCTGTATTTTGAAGAAAACTCACTGAAATCAAGCTGTAACTTCAAGTTTATGCATCTTTCTATGCTTTCAGGTTGAAACTTGACTGAAAACTCACTTTGAACAAAAGTTATGGCATTTTTGTATCACAGGTCACAAATAGTGTTTTCTCAGCGAGAGAAGGCTAAAATGAACACTTCATGCAGAACTCCTGTATTTTTTTGAAAACTCACTGAAATCAAGCTGTAACTTCAAGTTTATGCATCTGTCTATGCTTTCAGGTTGAAACTTGACTGAAAACTCACTTTGAACAAAAGTTATGGCATTTTTGTATCACAGGTCACAAATAGTGTTTTCTCAGCGAGAGAAGGCCAAAATGAACACTTTGTGCAGAACTCCTGTATTTTGAAGAAAACTCACTGAAATCAAGCTGTAACTTCAAGTTTATGCATCTTTCTATGCTTTCAGGTTGAAACTTGACTGAAAACTCACTTTGAACAAAAGTTATGGCATTTTTGTATCACAGGTCACAAATAGTGTTTTCTCAGCGAGAGAAGGCCAAAATGAACACTTCATGCAGAACTCCTGTATTTTGATGAAAACTCACTGAAATCAAGCTGTAACTTCAACTTTATGCATCGTTCTATACTTTCAGGTTGAAACTTGACTGAAAACTCACTTTGAACAAAAGTTATGGCATTTTTGTATCACAGGTCACAAATAGTGTTTTCTCAGCGAGAGAAGGCCAAAATGAACACTTCATGCAGAACTCCTGTATTTTTGATGAAAACTCACTGAAATCAAGCTGTAACTTCAAGTTTATGCATCTGTCTATGCTTTCAGGTTGAAACTTGACTGAAAACTCACTTTGAACAAAAGTTATGGCATTTTTGTATCACAGGTCACAAATAGTGTTTTCTCAGCGAGAGAAGGCCAAAATGAACACTTCATGCAGAACTCCTGTATTTTGATGAAAACTCACTGAAATCAAGCTGTAACTTCAAGTTTATGCATCTTTCTATGCTTTCAGGTTGAAACGTGACTGAAAACTCACTTTGAACAAAAGTTATGGCATTTTTGTATCACAGGTCACAAATAGTGTTTTCTCAGCGAGAGAAGGCCAAAATGAACACTTCATGCAGAACTCCTGTATTTTGATGAAAACTCACTGAAATCAAGCTGTAACTTCAAGTTTATGCATCTTTCTATGCTTTCAGGTTGAAACTTGACTGAAAACTCACTTTGAACAAAAGTTATGGCTGTTCTGTGTCGCAGGTCACAAATAGCGTTTTCTCAGCGAGAGAAGGCCAAAATGAACACTTCATGCAGAACTCCTGTATTTTGATGAAAACTCACTGAAATCAAGCTGTAACTTCAAGTTTATGCATCTTTCTATGCTTCAGGTTGAAACTTGACTGAAAACTCACTTTGAACAAAAGTTATGGCATTTTTGTATCACAGGTCACAAATAGTGTTTTCTCAGCGAGAGAAGCCAAAATGAACACTTCATGCAGAACTCCTGTATTTTGATGAAAACTCACTGAAATCAAGCTGTAACTTCAAGTTTATGCATCTTTCTATGCTTTCAGGTTGAAACTTGACTGAAACTCACTTTGAACAAAAGTTATGGCATTTTTGTATCACAGGTCACAAATAGTGTTTTCTCAGCGAGAGAAGGCCAAAATGAACACTTCATGCAGAACTCCTGTATTTTGATGAAAACTCACTGAAATCAAGCTGTAACTTCAAGTTTATGCATCTTTCTATGCTTTCAGGTTGAAACTTGACTGAAAACTCACTTTGAACAAAAAGTTATGGCATTTTTGTATCACAGGTCACAAATAGTGTTTTCTCAGCGAGAGAAGGCCAAAATGAACACTTCATGCAGAACTCCTGTATTTTGAAGAAAACTCACTGAAATCAAGCTGTAACTTCAAGTTTATGCATCTTTCTATGCTTTCAGGTTGAAACTTGACTGAAAACTCACTTTGAACAAAAGTTATGGCTGTTTTGTATCACAGGTCACAAATAGTGTTTTCTCAGCGAGAGAAGGCCAAAATGAACATTTCATGCAGAACTCCTGTATTTTGATGAAAAGTCACTGAAATCAAGCTGTAACTTCAAGTTTATGCATCTTTCTATGCTTTCAGGTTGAAACTTGACTGAAAACTCACTTTGAACAAAAGTTATGGCATTTTTGTATCACAGGTCACAAATAGTGTTTTCTCAGCGAGAGAAGGCCAAAATGAACACTTCATGCAGAACTCCTGTATTTTGATGAAAACTCACTGAAATCAAGCTGTAACTTCAAGTTTATGCATCTTTCTATGCTTTCAGGTTGAAACTTGACTGAAAACTCACTTTGAACAAAAGTTATGGCTGTTCTGTGTCGCAGGTCACAAATAGCGTTTTCTCAGCGAGAGAAGGCCAAAATGAACACTTCATGCAGAACTCCTGTATTTTGATGAAAACTCACTGAAATCAAGCTGTAACTTCAAGTTTATGCATCTTTCTATGCTTTCAGGTTGAAACTTGACTGAAAACTCACTTTGAACAAAAGTTATGGCATTTTTGTATCACAGGTCACAAATAGTGTTTTCTCAGCGAGAGAAGGCCAAAATGAACACTTCATGCAGAACTCCTGTATTTTGATGAAAACTCACTGAAATCAAGCTGTAACTTCAAGTTTATGCATCTTTCTATGCTTTCAGGTTGAAACTTGAATGAAAACTCACTTTGAACAAAAGTTATGGCATTTTTGTATCACAGGTCACAAATAGTGTTTTCTCAGCGAGAGAAGGCCAAAATGAACACTTCATGCAGAACTCCTGTATTTTGATGAAAACTCACTGAAATCAAGCTGTAACTTCAAGTTTATGCATCTTTCTATGCTTTCAGGTTGAAACGTGACTGAAAACTCACTTTGAACAAAAGTTATGGCATTTTTGTATCACAGGTCACAAATAGTGTTTTCTCAGCGAGAGAAGGCCAAAATGAACACTTCATGCAGAACTCCTGTATTTTGATGAAAACTCACTGAAATCAAGCTGTAACTTCAAGTTTATGCATCTTTCTATGCTTTCAGGTTGAAACGTGACTGAAAACTCACTTTGAACAAAAGTTATGGCATTTTTGTATCACAGGTCACAAATAGTGTTTTCTCAGCGAGAGAAGGCCAAAATGAACACTTCATGCAGAACTCCTGTATTTTGATGAAAACTCACTGAAATCAAGCTGTAACTTCAAGTTTATGCATCTTTCTATGCTTTCAGGTTGAAACTTGACTGAAAACTCACTTTGAACAAAAGTTATGGCATTTTTGTATCACAGGTCAGAAATAGTGTTTTCTCAGCGAGAGAAGGCCAAAATGAACACTTCATGCAGAACTCCTGTATTTTGATGAAAACTCACTGAAATCAAGCTGTAACTTCAAATTTATGCATCTTTCTATGCTTTCAGGTTGAAACTTGACTGAAAACTCACTTTGAACAAAAGTTATGGCATTTTTGTATCACAGGTCACAAATAGTGTTTTCTCAGCGAGAGAAGGCCAAAATGAACACTTCATGCAGAACTCCTGTATTTTGATGAAAACTCACTGAAATCAAGCTGTAACTTCAACTTTATGCATCGTTCTATACTTTCAGGTTGAAACTTGACTGAAAACTCACTTTGAACAAAAGTTATGGCATTTTTGTATCACAGGTCACAAATAGTGTTTTCTCAGCGAGAGAAGGCAAAAATGAACACTTCATGCAGAACTCCTGTATTTGATGAAAACTCACTGAAATCAAGCTGTAACTTCAAGTTTATGCATCTGTCTATGCTTTCAGGTTGAAACTTGACTGAAAACTCACTTTGAACAAAAGTTATGGCATTTTTGTATCACAGGTCACAAATAGTGTTTTCTCAGCGAGAGAAGGCCAAAATGAACACTTCATGCAGAACTCCTGTATTTTGATGAAAACTCACTGAAATCAAGCTGTAACTTCAAGTTTATGCATCTTTCTATGCTTTCAGGTTGAAACGTGACTGAAAACTCACTTTGAACAAAAGTTATGGCATTTTTGTATCACAGGTCACAAATAGTGTTTTCTCAGCGAGAGAAGGCCAAAATGAACACTTCATGCAGAACTCCTGTATTTTGATGAAAACTCACTGAAATCAAGCTGTAACTTCAAGTTTATGCATCTTTCTATGCTTTCAGGTTGAAACTTGACTGAAAACTCACTTTGAACAAAAGTTATGGCTGTTTTGTATCACAGGTCACAAATAGTGTTTTCTCAGCGAGAGAAGGCCAAAATGAACACTTCATGCAGAACTCCTGTATTTTGAAGAAAACTCACTGAAATCAAGCTGTAACTTCAAGTTTATGCATCTTTCTATGCTTTCAGGTTGAAACTTGACTGAAAACTCACTTTGAACAAAAGTTATGGCTGTTTTGTATCACAGGTCACAAATAGTGTTTTCTCAGCGAGAGAAGGCCAAAATGAACACTTCATGCAGAACTCCTGTATTTTGATGAAAACTCACTGAAATCAAGCTGTAACTTCAAGTTTATGCATCTTTCTATGCTTTCAGGTTGAAACTTGACTGAAAACTCACTTTGAACAAAAGTTATGGCATTTTTGTATCACAGGTCACAAATAGTGTTTTCTCAGCGAGAGAAGGCCAAAATGAACACTTCATGCAGAACTCCTGTATTTTGATGAAAACTCACTGAAATCAAGCTGTAACTTCAAGTTTATGCATCTTTCTATGCTTTCAGGTTGAAACTTGACTGAAAACTCACTTTGAACAAAAGTTATGGCATTTTTGTATCACAGGTCACAAATAGTGTTTTCTCAGCGAGAAGGCCAAAATGAACACTTCATGCAGAACTCCTGTATTTTGATGAAAACTCACTGAAATCAAGCTGTAACTTCAAGTTTATGCATCTTTCTATGCTTTCAGATTGAAACTTGACTGAAAACTCACTTTGAACAAAAGTTATGGCTGTTTTGTATCACAGGTCACAAATAGTGTTTTCTCAGCGAGAGAAGGCCAAAATGAACACTTCATGCAGAACTCCTGTATTTTGATGAAAACTCACTGAAATCAAGCTGTAACTTCAAGTTTATGCATCTTTCTATGCTTTCAGGTTGAAACTTGACTGAAAACTCACTTTGAACAAAAGTTATGGCATTTTTGTATCACAGGTCACAAATAGTGTTTTCTCAGCGAGAGAAGGCCAAAATGAACACTTCATGCAGAACTCCTGTATTTTGAAGAAAACTCACTGAAATCAAGCTGTAACTTCAAGTTTATGCATCTTTCTATGCTTTCAGGTTGAAACTTGACTGAAAACTCACTTTGAACAAAAGTTATGGCATTTTTGTATCACAGGTCACAAATAGTGTTTTCTCAGCGAGAGAAGGCCAAAATGAACACTTCATGCAGAACTCCTGTATTTTGATGAAAACTCACTGAAATCAAGCTGTAACTTCAAGTTTATGCATCTTTCTATGCTTTCAGGTTGAAACTTGACTGAAAACTCACTTTGAACAAAAGTTATGGCATTTTTGTATCACAGGTCACAAATAGTGTTTTCTCAGCGAGAGAAGGCCAAAATGAACACTTCATGCAGAACTCCTGTATTTTGAAGAAAACTCACTGAAATCAAGCTGTAACTTCAAGTTTATTCATCTTTCTATGCTTTCAGGTTGAAAATTGACTGAAAACTCACTTTGAACAAAAGTTATGGCTGTTTTGTATCACAGGTCACAAATAGTGTTTTCTCAGCGAGAGAAGGCCAAAATGAACATTTCATGCAGAACTCCTGTATTTTGATGAAAAGTCACTGAAATCAAGCTGTAACTTCAAGTTTATGCATCTTTCTATGCTTTCAGGTTGAAACTTGACTGAAAACTCACTTTGAACAAAAGTTATGGCATTTTTGTATCACAGGTCACAAATAGTGTTTTCTCAGCGAGAGAAGGCCAAAATGAACACTTCATGCAGAACTCCTGTATTTTGATGAAAACTCACTGAAATCAAGCTGTAACTTCAAGTTTATGCATCTTTCTATGCTTTCAGGTTGAAACTTGACTGAAAACTCACTTTGAAAAAAAGTTATGGCATTTTTGTATCACAGGTCACAAATAGTGTTTTCTCAGCGAGAGAAGGCCAAAATGAACACTTCATGCAGAACTCCTGTATTTTGATGAAAACTCACTGAAATCAAGCTGTAACTTCAAGTTTATGCATCTTTCTATGCTTTCAGGTTGAAACTTGACTGAAAACTCACTTTGAACAAAAGTTATGGCATTTTTGTATCACAGGTCACAAATAGTGTTTTCTCAGCGAGAGAAGGCCAAAATGAACACTTCATGCAGAACTCCTGTATTTTGATGAAAACTCACTGAAATCAAGCTGTAACTTCAAGTTTATGCATCTTTCTATGCTTTCAGGTTGAAACTTGACTGAAAACTCACTTTGAACAAAAGTTATGGCATTTTTGTATCACAGGTCACAAATAGTGTTTTCTCAGCGAGAGAAGGCCAAAATGAACACTTCATGCAGAACTCCTGTATTTTGATGAAAACTCACTGAAATCAAGCTGTAACTTCAAGTTTATGCATCTTTCTATGCTTTCAGGTTGAAACTTGACTGAAAACTCACTTTGAACAAAAGTTATGGCTGTTCTGTGTCGCAGGTCACAAATAGCGTTTTCTCAGCGAGAGAAGGCCAAAATGAACACTTCATGCAGAACTCCTGTATTTTGATGAAAACTCACTGAAATAAAGCTGTAACTTCAACTTTATGCATCTTTCTATGCTTTCAGGTTGAAACTTGACTGAAAACTCACTTTGAACAAAAGTTATGGCATTTTTGTATCACAGGTCACAAATATCGTTTTCTCAGCGAGAGAAGGCCAAAATGAACACTTCATGCAGAACTCCTGTATTTTGATGAAAACTCACTGAAATCAAGCTGTAACTTCAAGTTTATGCATCTTTCTATGCTTTCAGGTTGAAACTTGACTGAAAACTCACTTTGAATAAAAGTTATGTCATTTTTGTATCACAGGTCACAAATAGTGTTTTTTCTCTGCGAGAGAAGGCCAAAATGAACACTTCATGCAGAACTCCTGTATTTTGATGAAAACTCTCTGAAATCAAGCTGTAACTTCAAGTTTATGCATCTTTCTATGCTTTCAGGTTGAAACTTGAATGAAAACTCACTTTGAACAAAAGTTATGGCATTTTTGTATCACAGGTCACATATAGTGTTTTCTCAGCGAGAGAAGGCCAAAATGAACACTTCATGCAGAACTCCTGTATTTTGATGAAAACTCACTGAAATCAAGCTGTAACTTCAAGTTTATGCATCTTTCTATGCTTTCAAGTTGAAACTTGACTTAAAACTCACTTTGAACAAAAGTTATGGCTGTTTTGTATCACAGGTCACAAATAGTGTTTTCTCAGCGAGAGAAGGCCAAAATGAAAACTTCATGCAGAACTCCTGTATTTTGATGAAAACTCACTGAAATCAAGCTGTAACTTCAAGTTTATGCATCTTTCTATGCTTTCAGGTTGAAACTTGACTGAAAACTCACTTTGAACAAAACTTATGGCATTTTTGTATCACAGGTCACAAATAGTGTTTTCTCAGCGAGAGAAGGCCAAAATGAACACTTCATGCAGAACTCCTGTATTTTGATGAAAACTCACTGAAATCAAGCTGTAACTTCAAGTTTATGCATCTTTCTATGCTTTCAGGTTGAAACTTGACTGAAAACTCACTTTGAACAAAAGTTATGGCTGTTCTGTGTCGCAGGTCACAAATAGCGTTTTCTCAGCGAGAGAAGGCCAAAATGAACACTTCATGCAGAACTCCTGTATTTTGATGAAAACTCACTGAAATAAAGCTGTAACTTCAACTTTATGCATCTTTCTATGCTTTCAGGTTGAAACTTGACTGAAAACTCACTTTGAAAAAAAGTTATGGCATTTTTGTATCACAGGTCACAAATAGCGTTTTCTCAGCGAGAGAAGGCCAAAATGAACACTTCATGCAGAACTCCTGTATTTTGATGAAAACTCACTGAAATCAAGCTGTAACTTCAAGTTTATGCATCTTTCTATGCTTTCAGGTTGAAACTTGACTGAAAACTCACTTTGAACAAAAGTTATGGCATTTTTGTATCACAGGTCACAAATATCGTTTTCTCAGCGAGAGAAGGCCAAAATGAACACTTCATGCAGAACTCCTGTATTTTGATGAAAACTCACTGAAATCAAGCTGTAACTTCAAGTTTATGCATCTTTCTATGCTTTCAGGTTGAAACTTGACTGAAAACTCACTTTGAATAAAAGTTATGTCATTTTTGTATCACAGGTCACAAATAGTGTTTTTTCTCTGCGAGAGAAGGCCAAAATGAACACTTCATGCAGAACTCCTGTATTTTGATGAAAACTCACTGAAATCAAGCTGTAACTTCAAGTTTATGCATCTTTCTATGCTTTCAGGTTGAAACTTGAATGAAAACTCACTTTGAACAAAAGTTATGGCATTTTTGTATCACAGGTCACAAATAGTGTTTTCTCAGCGAGAGAAGGCCAAAATGAACACTTCATGCAGAACTCCTGTATTTTGATGAAAACTCACTGAAATCAAGCTGTAACTTCAAGTTTATGCATCTTTCTATGCTTTCAGGTTGAAACTTGACTGAAAACTCACTTTGAACAAAAGTTATGGCATTTTTGTATCACAGGTCACAAATAGTGTTTTCTCAGCGAGAGAAGGCCAAAATGAACACTTCATGCAGAACTCCTGTATTTTGATGAAAACTCACTGAAATCAAGCTGTAACTTCAAGTTTATGCATCTTTCTATGCTTTCAGGTTGAAACTTGACTGAAAACTCACTTTGAACAAAAGTTATGGCATTTTTGTATCACAGGTCACAAATAGTGTTTTCTCAGCGAGAGAAGGCCAAAATGAACACTTCATGCAGAACTCCTGTATTTTGATGAAAACTCACTGAAATCAAGCTGTAACTTCAAGTTTATGCATCTTTCTATGCTTTCAGGTTGAAACTTGACTGAAAACTCACTTTGAACAAAAGTTATGGCATTTTTGTATCACAGGTCACAAATAGTGTTTTCTCAGCGAGAGAAGGCTAAAATGAACACTTCATGCAGAACTCCTGTATTTTTTTGAAAACTCACTGAAATCAAGCTGTAACTTCAAGTTTATGCATCTGTCTATGCTTTCAGGTTGAAACTTGACTGAAAACTCACTTTGAACAAAAGTTATGGCATTTTTGTATCACAGGTCACAAATAGTGTTTTCTCAGCGAGAGAAGGCCAAAATGAACACTTTGTGCAGAACTCCTGTATTTTGAAGAAAACTCACTGAAATCAAGCTGTAACTTCAAGTTTATGCATCTTTCTATGCTTTCAGGTTGAAACTTGACTGAAAACTCACTTTGAACAAAAGTTATGGCATTTCTGTATCACAGGTCACAAATAGTGTTTTCTCAGCGAGAGAAGGCCAAAATGAACACTTCATGCAGAACTCCTGTATTTTGATGAAAACTCACTGAAATCAAGCTGTAACTTCAAGTTTATGCATCTTTCTATGCTTTCAGGTTGAAACTTGACTGAAAACTCACTTTGAACAAAAGTTATGGCATTTTTGGATCACAGGTCACAAATAGTGTTTTCTCAGCGAGAGAAGGCCAAAATGAACACTTCATGCAGAACTCCTGTATTTTGATGAAAACTCACTGAAATCAAGCTGTAACTTCAAGTTTATGCATCTTTCTATGCTTTCAGGTTGAAACTTGACTGAAAACTCACTTTGAACAAAAGTTATGGCTGTTTTGTATCACAGGTCACAAATAGTGTTTTCTCAGCGAGAGAAGGCCAAAATGAACACTTCATGCAGAACTCCTGTATTTTGATGAAAACTCACTGAAATCAAGCTGTAACTTCAAGTTTATGCATCGTTCTATGCTTTCAGGTTGAAACTTGACTGAAAACTCACTTTGAACAAAAGTTATGGCATTTTTGTATCACAGGTCACAAATAGTGTTTTCTCAGCGAGAGAAGGCCAAAATGAAAACTTCATGCAGAACTCCTGTATTTTGATGAAAACTCACTGAAATCAAGCTGTAACTTCAAGTTTATGCATCTTTCTATGCTTTCAGGTTGAAACTTGACTGAAAACTCACTTTTAAAAAAAGGTATGGCATTTTTGTATCACAGGTCACAAATAGTGTTTTCTCAGCGAGAGAAGGCCAAAATGAACACTTCATGCAGAACTCCTGTATTTTGAAGAAAACTCACTGAAATCAAGCTGTAACTTCAAGTTTATGCATCTTTCTATGCTTTCAGGTTGAAACTTGACTGAAAACTCACTTTGAACAAAAGTTATGGCATTTCTGTATCACAGGTCACAAATAGTGTTTTCTCAGCGAGAGAAGGCCAAAATGAACACTTCATGCAGAACTCCTGTATTTTGATGAAAACTCACTGAAATCAAGCTGTAACTTCAAGTTTATGCATCTTTCTATGCTTTCAGGTTGAAACTTGACTGAAAACTCACTTTGAACAAAAGTTATGGCTGTTCTGTGTCGCAGGTCACAAATAGCGTTTTCTAAGCGAGAGAAGGCCAAAATGAACACTTCATGCAGAACTCCTGTATTTTGATGAAAACTCACTGAAATCAAGCTGTAACTTCAAGTTTATGCATCTTTCTATGCTTTCAGGTTGAAACTTGACTGAAAACTCACTTTGAACAAAAGTTATGGCATTTTTGTATCACAGGTCAAAAATAGTGTTTTCTCAGCGAGAGAAGGCCAAAATGAACACTTCATGCAGAACTCCTGTATTTTGAAGAAAACTCACTGAAATCAAGCTGTAACTTCAAGTTTATGCATCTTTCTATGCTTTCAGGTTGAAACTTGACTGAAAACTCACTTTGAACAAAAGTTATGGCATTTTTGTATCACAGGTCACAAATAGTGTTTTCTCAGCGAGAGAAGGCCAAAATGAACACTTCATGCAGAACTCCTGTAGTTTGATGAAAACTCACTGAAATCAAGCTGTAACTTCAAGTTTATGCATCTTTCTATGCTTTCAGGTTGAAACTTTACTGAAAACTCACTTTGAACAAAAGTTATGGCATTTTTGTATCACAGGTCACAAATAGTGTTTTCTCAGCGAGAGAAGGCCAAAATGAACACTTCATGCAGAACTCCTGTATTTTGATGAAAACTCACTGAAATCAAGCTGTAACTTCAAGTTTATGCATCTTTCTATGCTATCAGGTTGAAACTTGACTGAAAACTCACTTTGAACAAAAGTTATGGCATTTTTGTATCACAGGTCACAAATAGTGTTTTCTCAGCGAGAGAAGGCCAAAATGAACACTTCATGCAGAACTCCTGTATTTTGATGAAAACTCACTGAAATCAAGCTGTAACTTCAAGTTTATGCATCTTTCTATGCTTTCAGGTTGAAACTTGACTGAAAACTCACTTTGAACAAAAGTTATGGCATTTTTGTATCACAGGTCACAAATAGTGTTTTCTCAGCGAGAGAAGGCCAAAATGAACACTTCATGCAGAACTCCTGTATTTTGAAGAAAACTCACTGAAATCAAGCTGTAACTTCAAGTTTATGCATCTTTCTATGCTTTCAGGTTGAAACTTGACTGAAAACTCACTTTGAACAAAAGTTATGGCTGTTTTGTATCACAGGTCACAAATAGTGTTTTCTCAGCGAGAGAAGGCCAAAATGAACACTTCATGCAGATTCCTGTATTTTGATGAAAACTCACTGAAATCAAGCTGTAACTTCAAGTTTATGCATCTTTCTATGCTTTCAGGTTGAAACTTGACTAAAAACTCACTTTGAACAAAAGTTATGGCTGTTCTGTGTCGCAGGTCACAAATAGCGTTTTCTCAGCGAGAGAAGGCCAAAATGAACACTTCATGCAGAACTCCTGTATTTTGATGAAAACTCACTGAAATCAAGCTGTAACTTCAAGTTTATGCATCTTTCTATGCTTTCAGGTTGAAACTTGACTGAAAACTCACTTTGAACAAAAGTTATGGCATTTTTGTATCACAGGTCACAAATAGTGTTTTCTCAGCGAGAGAAGGCCAAAATGAACACTTCATGCAGAACTCCTGTATTTTGATGAAAACTCACTGAAATCAAGCTGTAACTTCAAGTTTATGCATCTTTCTATGCTTTCAGGTTGAAACTTGACTGAAAACTCACTTTGAACAAAAGTTATGGCATTTTTGTATCACAGGTCACAAATAGTGTTTTCTCAGCGAGAGAAGGCCAAAATGAACACTTCATGCAGAACTCCTGTATTTTGATGAAAACTCACTGAAATCAAGCTGTAACTTCAAGTTTATGCATCTTTCTATGCTTTCAGGTTGAAACTTGACTGAAAACTCACTTTGAACAAAAGTTATGGCTGTTCTGTGTCGCAGGTCACAAATAGTGTTTTCTCAGCGAGAGAAGGCCAAAATGAACACTTCATGCAGATTCCTGTATTTTGATGAAAACTCACTGAAATCAAGCTGTAACTTCAAGTTTATGCATCTTTCTATGCTTTCAGGTTGAAACTTGACTGAAAACTCACTTTGAACAAAAGTTATGGCATTTTTGTATCACAGGTCACAAATAGTGTTTTCTCAGCGAGAGAAGGCCAAAATGAACACTTCATGCAGAACTCCTGTATTTTGATGAAAACTCACTGAAATCAAGCTGTAACTTCAAGTTTATGCATCTTTCTATGCTTTCAGGTTGAAACTTGACTGAAAACTCACTTTGAACAAAAGTTATGGCATTTTTGTATCACAGGTCACAAATAGTGTTTTCTCAGCGAGAGAAGGCCAAAATGAACACTTCATGCAGAACTCCTGTATTTTGATGAAAACTCACTGAAATCAAGCTGTAACTTCAAGTTTATGCATCTTTCTATGCTTTCAGGTTGAAACTTGACTGAAAACTCACTTTGAACAAAAGTTATGGCATTTTTGTATCACAGGTCACAAATAGTGTTTTCTCAGCGAGAGAAGGCCAAAATGAACACTTCATGCAGAACTCCTGTATTTTGATGAAAACTCACTGAAATCAAGCTGTAACTTCAAGTTTATGCATCTTTCTATGCTTTCAGGTTGAAACTTGACTGAAAACTCACTTTGAACAAAAGTTATGGCTGTTCTGTGTCGCAGGTCACAAATAGCGTTTTCTCAGCGAGAGAAGACCAAAATGAACACTTCATGCAGAACTCCTGTATTTTGATGAAAACTCACTGAAATCAAGCTGTAACTTCAAGTTTATGCATCTGTCTATGCTTTCAGGTTGAAACTTGACTGAAAACTCACTTTGAACAAAAGTTATGGCATTTTTGTATCACAGGTCACAAATAGTGTTTTCTCAGCGAGAGAAGGCCAAAATGAACACTTTGTGCAGAACTCCTGTATTTTGAAGAAAACTCACTGAAATCAAGCTGTAACTTCAAGTTTATGCATCTTTCTATGCTTTCAGGTTGAAACTTGACTGAAAACTCACTTTGAACAAAAGTTATGGCATTTCTGTATCACAGGTCACAAATAGTGTTTTCTCAGCGAGAGAAGGCCAAAATGAACACTTCATGCAGAACTCCTGTATTTTGATGAAAACTCACTGAAATCAAGCTGTAACTTCAAGTTTATGCATCTTTCTATGCTTTCAGGTTGAAACTTGACTGAAAACTCACTTTGAACAAAAGTTATGGCTGTTTTGTATCACAGGTCACAAATAGTGTTTTCTCAGCGAGAGAAGGCCAAAATGAACACTTCATGCAGATTCCTGTATTTTGATGAAAACTCACTGAAATCAAGCTGTAACTTCAAGTTTATGCATCTTTCTATGCTTTCAGGTTGAAACTTGACTAAAAACTCACTTTGAACAAAAGTTATGGCTGTTCTGTGTCGCAGGTCACAAATAGCGTTTTCTCAGCGAGAGAAGGCCAAAATGAACACTTCATGCAGAACTCCTGTATTTTGATGAAAACTCACTGAAATCAAGCTGTAACTTCAAGTTTATGCATCTTTCTATGCTTTCAGGTTGAAACTTGATTGAAAACTCACTTTGAACAAAAGTTATGGCATTTTTGTATCACAGGTCACAAATAGTGTTTTCTCAGCGAGAGAAGGCCAAAATGAACACTTCATGCAGAACTCCTGTATTTTGATGAAAACTCACTGAAATCAAGCTGTAACTTCAAGTTTATGCATCTTTCTATGCTTTCAGGTTGAAACTTGACTGAAAACTCACTTTGAACAAAAGTTATGGCATTTTTGTATCACAGGTCACAAATAGTGTTTTCTCAGCGAGAGAAGGCCAAAATGAACACTTCATGCAGAACTCCTGTATTTTGATGAAAACTCACTGAAATCAAGCTGTAACTTCAAGTTTATGCATCTTTCTATGCTTTCAGGTTGAAACTTGACTGAAAACTCACTTTGAACAAAAGTTATGGCTGTTCTGTGTCGCAGGTCACAAATAGTGTTTTCTCAGCGAGAGAAGGCCAAAATGAACACTTCATGCAGATTCCTGTATTTTGATGAAAACTCACTGAAATCAAGCTGTAACTTCAAGTTTATGCATCTTTCTATGCTTTCAGGTTGAAACTTGACTAAAAACTCACTTTGAACAAAAGTTATGGCTGTTCTGTGTCGCAGGTCACAAATAGCGTTTTCTCAGCGAGAGAAGGCCAAAATGAACACTTCATGCAGAACTCCTGTATTTTGATGAAAACTCACTGAAATCAAGCTGTAACTTCAAGTTTATGCATCTTTCTATGCTTTCAGGTTGAAACTTGACTGAAAACTCACTTTGAACAAAAGTTATGGCATTTTTGTATCACAGGTCACAAATAGTGTTTTCTCAGCGAGAGAAGGCCAAAATGAACACTTCATGCAGAACTCCTGTATTTTGATGAAAACTCACTGAAATCAAGCTGTAACTTCAAGTTTATGCATCTTTCTATGCTTTCAGGTTGAAACTTGACTGAAAACTCACTTTGAACAAAAGTTATGGCATTTTTGTATCACAGGTCACAAATAGTGTTTTCTCAGCGAGAGAAGGCCAAAATGAACACTTCATGCAGAACTCCTGTATTTTGATGAAAACTCACTGAAATCAAGCTGTAACTTCAAGTTTATGCATCTTTCTATGCTTTCAGGTTGAAACTTGACTGAAAACTCACTTTGAACAAAAGTTATGGCTGTTCTGTGTCGCAGGTCACAAATAGCGTTTTCTCAGCGAGAGAAGACCAAAATGAACACTTCATGCAGAACTCCTGTATTTTGATGAAAACTCACTGAAATCAAGCTGTAACTTCAAGTTTATGCATCTGTCTATGCTTTCAGGTTGAAACTTGACTGAAAACTCACTTTGAACAAAAGTTATGGCATTTTTGTATCACAGGTCACAAATAGTGTTTTCTCAGCGAGAGAAGGCCAAAATGAACACTTTGTGCAGAACTCCTGTATTTTGAAGAAAACTCACTGAAATCAAGCTGTAACTTCAAGATTATGCATCTTTCTATGCTTTCAGGTTGAAACTTGACTGAAAACTCACTTTGAACAAAAGTTATGGCATTTCTGTATCACAGGTCACAAATAGTGTTTTCTCAGCGAGAGAAGGCCAAAATGAACACTTCATGCAGAACTCCTGTATTTTGATGAAAACTCACTGAAATCAAGCTGTAACTTCAAGTTTATGCATCTTTCTATGCTTTCAGGTTGAAACTTGACTGAAAACTCACTTTGAACAAAAGTTATGGCTGTTCTGTGTCGCAGGTCACAAATAGCGTTTTCTCAGCGAGAGAAGGCCAAAATGAACACTTCATGCAGAACCCCTGTATTTTGATGAAAACTCACTGAAATAAAGCTGTAACTTCAACTTTATGCATCTTTCTATGCTTTCAGGTTGAAACTTGACTGAAAACTCACTTTGAACAAAAGTTATGGCATTTTTGGATCACAGGTCACAAATAGTGTTTTCTCAGCGAGAGAAGGCCAAAATGAACACTTCATGCAGAACTCCTGTATTTTGATGAAAACTCACTGAAATCAAGCTGTAACTTCAAGTTTATGCATCTTTCTATGCTTTCAGGTTGAAACTTGACTGAAAACTCACTTTGAACAAAAGTTGTGGCATTTTTTTATCACAGGTCACAAATAGTGTTTTCTCAGCGAGAGAAGGCAGAAATGAACACTTCATGCAGAACTCCTGTATTTTGATGAAAACTCACTGAAATCAAGCTGTAACTTCAAGTTTATGCATCGTTCTATGCTTTCAGGTTGAAACTTGACTGAAAACTCACTTTGAACAAAAGTTATGGCATTTTTGTATCACAGGTCACAAATAGTGTTTTCTCAGCGAGAGAAGGCCAAAATGAAAACTTCATGCAGAACTCCTGTATTTTGATGAAAACTCACTGAAATAAAGCTGTAACTTCAAGTTTATGCATCTTTCTATGCTTTCAGGTTGAAACTTGACTGAAAACTCACTTTGAACAAAAGTTATGGCATTTCTGTATCACAGGTCACAAATAGTGTTTTCTCAGCGAGAGAAGGCCAAAATGAACACTTCATGCAGAACTCCTGTATTTTGATGAAAACTCACTGAAATCAAGCTGTAACTTCAAGTTTATGCATCTTTCTATGCTTTCAGGTTGAAACTTGACTGAAAACTCACTTTGAACAAAAGTTATGGCTGTTCTGTGTCGCAGGTCACAAATAGCGTTTTCTAAGCGAGAGAAGGCCAAAATGAACACTTCATGCAGAACTCCTGTATTTTGATGAAAACTCACTGAAATCAAGCTGTAACTTCAAGTTTATGCATCATTCTATGCTTTCAGGTTGAAACTTGAATGAAAACTCACTTTGAACAAAAGTTATGGCATTTTTGTATCACAGGTCACAAATAGTGTTTTCTCAGCGAGAGAAGGCCAAAATGAACACTTCATGCAGAACTCCTGTATTTTGATGAAAACTCACTGAAATCAAGCTGTAACTTCAAGTTTATGCATCTTTCTATGCTTTCAGGTTGAAACTTGACTGAAAACTCACTTTGAACAAAAGTTATGGCATTTTTATATCACAGGTCACAAATAGTGTTTTCTCAGCGAGAGAAGGCCAAAATGAACACTTCATGCAGAACTCCTGTATTTTGATGAAAACTCACTGAAATCAAGCTGTAACTTCAAGTTTATGCATCTTTCTATGCTTTCAGGTTGAAACTTGACTGAAAACTCACTTTGAACAAAAGTTATGGCTGTTTTGTATCACAGGTCACAAATAGTGTTTTCTCAGCGAGAGAAGGCCAAAATGAACACTTCATGCAGAACTCCTGTATTTTGATGAAAACTCACTGAAATCAAGCTGTAACTTCAAGTTTATGCATCTTTCTATGCTTTCAGGTTGAAACTTGACTGAAAACTCACTTTGAACAAAAGTTATGGCATTTTTGTATCACAGGTCACAAATAGTGTTTTCTCAGCGAGAGAAGGCCAAAATGAACACTTCATGCAGAACTCCTGTATTTTGATGAAAACTCACTGAAATCAAGCTGTAACTTCAAGTTTATGCATCTTTCTATGCTTTCAGGTTGAAACTTGACTGAAAACTCACTTTGAACAAAAGTTATGGCATTTTTGTATCACAGGTCACAAATAGTGTTTTCTCAGCGAGAGAAGGCCAAAATGAACACTTCATGCAGAACTCCTGTATTTTGATGAAAACTCACTGAAATCAAGCTGTAACTTCAAGTTTATGCATCTTTCTATGCTTTCAGGTTGAAACTTGACTGAAAACTCACTTTGAACAAAAGTTATGGCATTTTTGTATCACAGGTCACAAATAGTGTTTTCTCAGCGAGAGAAGGCCAAAATGAACACTTCATGCAGAACTCCTGTATTTTGATGAAAACTCACTGAAATCAAGCTGTAACTTCAAGTTTATGCATCTTTCTATGCTTTCAGGTTGAAACTTGACTGAAAACTCACTTTGAACAAAAGTTATGGCATTTTTGTATCACAGGTCACAAATAGTGTTTTCTCAGCGAGAGAAGGCCAAAATGAACACTTCATGCAGAACTCCTGTATTTTGATGAAAACTCACTGAAATCAAGCTGTAACTTCAAGTTTATGCATCTTTCTATGCTTTCAGGTTGAAACTTGACTGAAAACTCACTTTGAACAAAAGTTATGGCATTTTTGTATCACAGGTCACAAATAGTGTTTTCTCAGCGAGAGAAGGCCAAAATGAACACTTCATGCAGAACTCCTGTATTTTGATGAAAACTCACTGAAATCAAGCTGTAACTTCAAGTTTATGCATCTTTCTATGCTTTCAGGTTGAAACTTGACTGAAAACTCACTTTGAACAAAAGTTATGGCATTTTTGTATCACAGGTCACAAATAGTGTTTTCTCAGCGAGAGAAGGCCAAAATGAACACTTCATGCAGAACTCCTGTATTTTGATGAAAACTCACTGAAATCAAGCTGTAACTTCAAGTTTATGCATCTTTCTATGCTTTCAGGTTGAAACTTGACTGAAAACTCACTTTGAACAAAAGTTATGGCTGTTCTGTGTCGCAGTTCACTAATAGCGTTTTCTCAGCGAGAGAAGGCCAAAATGAACACTTCATGCAGAACTCCTGTATTTTGATGAAAACTCACTGAAATCAAGCTGTAACTTCAAGTTTATGCATCTTTCTATGCTTTCAGGTTGAAACTTGACCTGAAAACTCACTTTGAACAAAAGTTATGGCATTTTTGTATCACAGGTCACAAATAGTGTTTTCTCAGCGAGAGAAGGCCAAAATGAACACTTCATGCAGAACTCCTGTATTTTGATGAAAACTCACTGAAATCAAGCTGTAACTTCAAGTTTATGCATCTTTCTATGCTTTCAGGTTGAAACTTGACTGAAAACTCACTTTGAACAAAAGTTATGGCATTTTTGTATCACAGGTCACAAATAGTGTTTTCTCAGCGAGAGAAGGCCAAAATGAACACTTCATTCAGAACTCCTGTATTTTGATGAAAACTCACTGAAATCAAGCTGTAACTTCAAGTTTATGCATCTTTCTATGCTTTCAGGTTGAAACTTGACTGAAAACTCACTTTGAACAAAAGTTATGGCATTTTTGTATCACAGGTCACAAATAGTGTTTTCTCAGCGAGAGAAGGCCAAAATGAACACTTCATGCAGAACTCCTGTATTTTGATGAAAACTCACTGAAATCAAGCTATAACTTCAAGTTTATGCATCTTTCTATGCTTTCAGGTTGAAACTCTACAGAAAACTCACTTTGAACAAAAGTTATGGCTGTTCTGTGTCGCAGGTCACAAATAGTGTTTTCTCAGCGAGAGAAGGCCAAAATGAACACTTCATGCAGAACTCCTGTATTTTGATGAAAACTCACTGAAATCAAGCTGTAACTTCAAGTTTATGCATCTTTCTATGCTTTCAGGTTGAAACTTGACTGAAAACTCACTTTGAACAAAAGTTATGGCATTTTTGTATCACAGGTCACAAATAGTGTTTTCTCAGCGAGAGAAGGCCAAAATGAACACTTCATGCAGAACTCCTGTATTTTGATGAAAACTCACTGAAATCAAGCTGTAACTTCAAGTTTATGCATCTTTCTATGCTTTCAGGTTGAAACTTGACTGAAAACTCACTTTGAACAAAAGTTATGGCATTTTTGTATCACAGGTCACAAATAGTGTTTTCTCAGCGAGAGAAGGCCAAAATGAACACTTCATGCAGAACTCCTGTATTTTGATGAAAACTCACTGAAATCAAGCTGTAACTTCAAGTTTATGCATCTTTCTATGCTTTCAGGTTGAAACTTGACTGAAAACTCACTTTGAACAAAAGTTATGGCATTTTTGTATCACAGGTCACAAATAGTGTTTTCTCAGCGAGAGAAGGCCAAAATGAACACTTCATTCAGAACTCCTGTATTTTGATGAAAACTCACTGAAATCAAGCTGTAACTTCAAGTTTATGCATCTTTCTATGCTTTCAGGTTGAAACTTGACTGAAAACTCACTTTGAACAAAAGTTATGGCATTTTTGTATCACAGGTCACAAATAGTGTTTTCTCAGCGAGAGAAGGCCAAAATGAACACTTCATGCAGAACTCCTGTATTTTGATGAAAACTCACTGAAATCAAGCTGTAACTTCAAGATTATGCATCTTTCTATGCTTTCAGGTTGAAACTTGACTGAAAACTCACTTTGAACAAAAGTTATGGCATTTTTGTATCACAGGTCACAAATAGTGTTTTCTCAGCGAGAGAAGGCCAAAATGAACACTTCATGCAGAACTCCTGTATTTTGATGAAAACTCACTGAAATCAAGCTGTAACTTCAAGTTTATGCATCTTTCTATGCTTTCAGGTTGAAACTTGACTGAAAACTCACTTTGAACAAAAGTTATGGCTGTTCTGTGTCGCAGGTCACAAATAGCGTTTTCTCAGCGAGAGAAGGCCAAAATGAACACTTCATGCAGAACTCCTGTATTTTGATGAAAACTCACTGAAATCAAGCTGTAACTTCAAGTTTATGCATCTTTCTATGCTTTCAGGTTGAAACTTGACTGAAAACTCACTTTGAACAAAAGTTATGGCATTTTTGTATCACAGGTCACAAATAGTGATTTCTCAGCGAGAGAAGGCCAAAATGAACACTTCATGCAGAACTCCTGTATTTTGATGAAAACTCACTGAAATCAAGCTGTAACTTCAAGTTTATGCATCTTTCTATGCTTTCAGGTTGAAACTTGACTGAAAACTCACTTAGCAAAAAAGTTATGGCTGTTCTGTGTTGCAGGTCACAAATAGCGTTTTCTCAGCCAGACAAGGCCAAAATGAACACTTCATGCAGAACTCCTGTATTTTGATGAAAACTCACTGAAATCAAGCTGTAACTTCAAGTTTATGCATCTTTCTATGCTTTCAGGTTGAAACTTGACTGAAAACTCACTTTGAACAAAAGTTATGGCATTTTTGTATCACAGGTCACAAATAGTGTTTTCTCAGCGAGAGAAGGCCAAAATGAACACTTCATGCAGAACTCCTGTATTTTGATGAAAACTCACTGAAATCAAGCTGTAACTTCAAGTTTATGCATCTTTCTATGCTTTCAGGTTGAAACTTGACTGAAAACTCACTTTGAAAAAAAGTTATGGCATTTTTGTATCACAGGTCACAAATAGTGTTTTCTCAGCGAGAGAAGGCCAAAATGAACACTTCATGCAGAACTCCTGTATTTTGATGAAAACTCACTAAAATCAAGCTGTAACTTCAAGTTTATGCATCTTTCTATGCTTTCAGGTTGAAACTTGACTGAAAACTCACTTTGAACAAAAGTTATGGCATTTTTGTATCACAGGTCACAAATAGTGTTTTCTCAGCGAGAGAAGGCCAAAATGAACACTTCATGCAGAACTCCTGTATTTTGATGAAAACTCACTGAAATCAAGCTGTAACTTCAAGATTATGCATCTTTCTATGCTTTCAGGTTGAAACTTGACTGAAAACTCACTTTGAACAAAAGTTATGGCATTTTTGTATCACAGGTCACAAATAGTGTTTTCTCAGCGAGAGAAGGCCAAAATGAACACTTCATGCAGAACTCCTGTATTTTGATGAAAACTCACTGAAATCAAGCTGTAACTTCAAGTTTATGCATCTTTCTATGCTTTCAGGTTGAAACTTGACTGAAAACTCACTTTGAACAAAAGTTATGGCTGTTCTGTGTCGCAGGTCACAAATAGCGTTTTCTCAGCGAGAGAAGGCCAAAATGAACACTTCATGCAGAACTCCTGTATTTTGATGAAAACTCACTGAAATCAAGCTGTAACTTCAAGTTTATGCATCTTTCTATGCTTTCAGGTTGAAACTTGACTGAAAACTCACTTTGAACAAAAGTTATGGCATTTTTGTATCACAGGTCACAAATAGTGATTTCTCAGCGAGAGAAGGCCAAAATGAACACTTCATGCAGAACTCCTGTATTTTGATGAAAACTCACTGAAATCAAGCTGTAACTTCAAGTTTATGCATCTTTCTATGCTTTCAGGTTGAAACTTGACTGAAAACTCACTTAGCAAAAAAGTTATGGCTGTTCTGTGTTGCAGGTCACAAATAGCGTTTTCTCAGCCAGACAAGGCCAAAATGAACACTTCATGCAGAACTCCTGTATTTTGATGAAAACTCACTGAAATCAAGCTGTAACTTCAAGTTTATGCATCTTTCTATGCTTTCAGGTTGAAACTTGACTGAAAACTCACTTTGAACAAAAGTTATGGCATTTTTGTATCACAGGTCACAAATAGTGTTTTCTCAGCGAGAGAAGGCCAAAATGAACACTTCATGCAGAACTCCTGTATTTTGATGAAAACTCACTGAAATCAAGCTGTAACTTCAAGTTTATGCATCTTTCTATGCTTTCAGGTTGAAACTTGACTGAAAACTCACTTTGAACAAAAGTTATGGCATTTTTGTATCACAGGTCACAAATAGTGTTTTCTCAGCGAGAGAAGGCCAAAATGAACACTTCATGCAGAACTCCTGTATTTTGATGAAAACTCACTGAAATCAAGCTGTAACTTCAAGTTTTTGCATCTTTCTATGCTTTCAGGTTGAAACTTGACTGAAAACTCACTTTGAACAAAAGTTATGGCATTTTTGTATCACAGGTCACAAATAGTGTTTTCTCAGCGAGAGAAGGCCAAAATGAACACTTCATGCAGAACTCCTGTATTTTGATGAAAACTCACTGAAATCAAGCTGTAACTTCAAGTTTATGCATCTTTCTATGTTTTCAGGTTGAAACTTGACTGAAAACTCACTTTGAACAAAAGTTATGGCATTTTTGTATCACAGGTCACAAATAGTGTTTTCTCAGCGAGAGAAGGCCAAAATGAACACTTCATGCAGAACTCCTGTATTTTGATGAAAACTCACTGAAATCAAGCTGTAACTTCAAGTTTATGCATCTTTCTATGCTTTCAGGTTGAAACTTGACTGAAAACTCACTTTGAACAAAAGTTATGGCATTTTTGTATCACAGGTCACAAATAGTGTTTTCTCAGCGAGACAAGGCCAAAATGAACACTTCATGCAGAACTCCTATATTTTGATGAAAACTCACTGAAATCAAACTGTAACTTCAAGTTTATGCATCTTTCTATGCTTTCAGGTTGAAACTTGACAGAAAACTCACTTTGAACAAAAGTTATGGCTGTTCTGTGTCGCAGGTCACAAATAGCGTTTTCTCAGCGAGAGAAGGCCAAAATGAACACTTCATGCAGAACTCCTGTATTTTGATGAAAACTCACTGAAATCAAGCTGTAACTTCAAGTTTTTGCATCTTTCTATGCTTTCAGGTTGAACTTGACTGAAAACTCACTTTGAACAAAAGTTATGGCATTTTTGTATCACAGGTCACAAATAGTGTTTTCTCAGCGAGAGAAGGCCAAAATGAACACTTCATGCAGAACTCCTGTATTTTGATGAAAACTCACTGAAATCAAGCTGTAACTTCAAGTTTATGCATCTTTCTATGCTTTCAGGTTGAAACTTGACTGAAAACTCACTTTGAACAAAAGTTATGGCATTTTTGTATCACAGGTCACAAATAGTGTTTTCTCAGCGAGAGAAGGCCAAAATGAACACTTCATGCAGAACTCCTGTATTTTGATGAAAACTCACTGAAATCAAGCTGTAACTTCAAGTTTATGCATCTTTCTATGCTTTCAGGTTGAAACTTGACTGAAAACTCACTTTGAACAAAAGTTATGGCATTTTTGTATCACAGGTCACAAATAGTGTTTTCTCAGCGAGAGAAGGCCAAAATGAACACTTCATGCAGAACTCCTGTATTTTGATGAAAACTCACTGAAATCAAGCTGTAACTTCAAGTTTATGCATCTTTCTATGCTTTCAGGTTGAAACTTGACTGAAAACTCACTTTGAACAAAAGTTATGGCATTTTTGTATCACAGGTCACAAATAGTGTTTTCTCAGCGAGAGAAGGCCAAAATGAACACTTCATGCAGAACTCCTGTATTTTGATGAAAACTCACTGAAATCAAGCTGTAACTTCAAGTTTATGCATCTTTCTATGCTTTCAGGTTGAAACTTGACTGAAAACTCACTTTGAACAAAAGTGATGGCATTTTTGTATCACAGGTCACAAATAGTGTTTTCTCAGCGAGACAAGGCCAAAATGAACACTTCATGCAGAACTCCTATATTTTGATGAAAACTCACTGAAATCAAACTGTAACTTCAAGTTTATGCATCTTTCTATGCTTTCAGGTTGAAACTTGACAGAAAACTCACTTTGAACAAAAGTTATGGCTGTTCTGTGTCGCAGGTCACAAATAGCGTTTTCTCAGCGAGAGAAGGCCAAAATGAACACTTCATGCAGAACTCCTGTATTTTGATGAAAACTCACTGAAATCAAGCTGTAACTTCAAGTTTATGCATCTTTCTATGCTTTCAGGTTGAAACTTGACTGAAAACTCACTTTGAACAAAAGTTATGGCATTTTTGTATCACAGGTCACAAATAGTGTTTTCTCAGCGAGAGAAGGCCAAAATGAACACTTCATGCAGAACTCCTGTATTTTGATGAAAACTCACTGAAATCAAGCTGTAACTTCAAGTTTATGCATCTTTCTATGCTTTCAGGTTGAAACTTGACTGAAAACTCACTTTGAACAAAAGTTATGGCATTTTTGTATCACAGGTCACAAATAGTGTTTTCTCAGCGAGAGAAGGCCAAAATGAACACTTCATGCAGAACTCCTGTATTTTGATGAAAACTCACTGAAATCAAGCTGTAACTTCAAGTTTATGCATCTTTCTATGCTTTCAGGTTGAAACTTGAATGAAAACTCACTTTGAACAAAAGTTATGGCATTTTTGTATCACAGGTCACAAATAGTGTTTTCTCAGCGAGAGAAGGCCAAAATGAACACTTCATGCAGAACTCCTGTATTTTGATGAAAACTCACTGAAATCAAGCTGTATCTTCAAGTTTATGCATCTTTCTATGCTTTCAGGTTGAAACTTGACTGAAAACTCACTTTGAACAAAAGTTATGGCATTTTTGTATCACAGGTCACAAATAGTGTTTTCTCAGCGAGAGAAGGCCAAAATGAACACTTCATGCAGAACTCCTGTATTTTGATGAAAACTCACTGAAATCAAGCTGTAACTTCAAGTTTATGCATCTTTCTATGCTTTCAGGTTGAAACTTGACTGAAAACTCACTTTGAACAAAAGTTATGGCATTTTTGTATCACAGGTCACAAATAGTGTTTTCTCAGCGAGAGAAGGCCAAAATGAACACTTCATGCAGAACTCCTGTATTTTGATGAAAACTCACTGAAATCAAGCTGTAACTTCAAGTTTATGCATCTTTCTATGCTTTCAGGTTGAAACTTGACTGAAAACTCACTTTGAACAAAAGTTATGGCATTTTTGTATCACAGGTCACAAATAGTGTTTTCTCAGCGAGAGAAGGCCAAAATGAACACTTCATGCAGAACTCCTGTATTTTGATGAAAACTCATTGAAATCAAGCTGTAACTTCAAGTTTATGCATCTTTCTATGCTTTCAGGTTGAAACTTGACTGAAAACTCACTTTGAACAAAAGTTATGGCATTTTTGTATCACAGGTCACAAATAGTGTTTTCTCAGCGAGAGAAGGCCAAAATGAACACTTCATTCAGAACTCCTGTATTTTGATGAAAACTCACTGAAATCAAGCTGTAACTTCAAGTTTATGCATCTTTCTATGCTTTCAGGTTGAAACTTGACTGAAAACTCACTTTGAACAAAAGTTATGGCATTTTTGTATCACAGGTCACAAATAGTGTTTTCTCAGCGAGAGAAGGCCAAAATGAACACTTCATGCAGAACTCCTGTATTTTGATGAAAACTCACTGAAATCAAGCTGTAACTTCAAGATTATGCATCTTTCTATGCTTTCAGTTTGAAACTTGACTGAAAACTCACTTTGAACAAAAGTTATGGCATTTTTGTATCACAGGTCACAAATAGTGTTTTCTCAGCGAGAGAAGGCCAAAATGAACACTTCATGCAGAACTCCTGTATTTTGATGAAAACTCACTGAAATCAAGCTATAACTTCAAGTTTATGCATCTTTCTATGCTTTCAGGTTGAAACTTGACAGAAAACTCACTTTGAACAAAAGTTATGGCTGTTCTGTGTCGCAGGTCACAAATAGCGTTTTCTCAGCGAGAGAAGGCCAAAATGAACACTTCATGCAGAACTCCTGTATTTTGATGAAAACTCACTGAAATCAAGCTGTAACTTCAAGTTTATGCATCTTTCTATGCTTTCAGGTTGAAACTTGACTGAAAACTCACTTTGAACAAAAGTTATGGCATTTTTGTATCACAGGTCACAAATAGTGTTTTCTCAGCGAGAGAAGGCCAAAATGAACACTTCATGCAGAACTCCTGTATTTTGATGAAAACTCACTGAAATCAAGCTGTAACTTCAAGTTTATGCATCTTTCTATGCTTTCAGGTTGAAACTTGACTGAAAACTCACTTTGAACAAAAGTTATGGCATTTTTGTATCACAGGTCACAAATAGTGTTTTCTCAGCGAGAGAAGGCCAAAATGAACACTTCATGCAGAACTCCTGTATTTTGATGAAAACTCACTGAAATCAAGCTGTAACTTCAAGTTTATGCATCTTTCTATGCTTTCAGGTTGAAACTTGACTGAAAACTCACTTTGAACAAAAGTGATGGCATTTTTGTATCACAGGTCACAAATAGTGTTTTCTCAGCGAGAGAAGGCCAAAATGAACACTTCATTCAGAACTCCTGTATTTTGATGAAAACTCACTGAAATCAAGCTGTAACTTCAAGTTTATGCATCTTTCTATGCTTTCAGGTTGAAACTTGACTGAAAACTCACTTTGAACAAAAGTTATGGCATTTTTGTATCACAGGTCACAAATAGTGTTTTCTCAGCGAGAGAAGGCCAAAATGAACACTTCATGCAGAACTCCTGTATTTTGATGAAAACTCACTGAAATCAAGCTGTAACTTCAAGATTATGCATCTTTCTATGCTTTCAGGTTGAAACTTGACTGAAAACTCACTTTGAACAAAAGTTATGGCATTTTTGTATCACAGGTCACAAATAGTGTTTTCTCAGCGAGAGAAGGCCAAAATGAACACTTCATGCAGAACTCCTGTATTTTGATGAAAACTCACTGAAATCAAGCTGTAACTTCAAGTTTATGCATCTTTCTATGCTTTCAGGTTGAAACTTGACTGAAAACTCACTTTGAACAAAAGTTATGGCTGTTCTGTGTCGCAGGTCACAAATAGCGTTTTCTCAGCGAGAGAAGGCCAAAATGAACACTTCATGCAGAACTCCTGTATTTTGATGAAAACTCACTGAAATCAAGCTGTAACTTCAAGTTTATGCATCTTTCTATGCTTTCAGGTTGAAACTTGACTGAAAACTCACTTTGAACAAAAGTTATGGCATTTTTGTATCACAGGTCACAAATAGTGATTTCTCAGCGAGAGAAGGCCAAAATGAACACTTCATGCAGAACTCCTGTATTTTGATGAAAACTCACTGAAATCAAGCTGTAACTTCAAGTTTATGCATCTTTCTATGCTTTCAGGTTGAAACTTGACTGAAAACTCACTTAGCAAAAAAGTTATGGCTGTTCTGTGTTGCAGGTCACAAATAGCGTTTTCTCAGCGAGAGAAGGCCAAAATGAACACTTCATGCAGAACTCCTGTATTTTGATGAAAACTCACTGAAATCAAGCTGTAACTTCAAGTTTTTGCATCTTTCTATGCTTTCAGGTTGAAACTTGACTGAAAACTCACTTTGAACAAAAGTTATGTCATTTTTGTATCACAGGTCACAAATAGTGTTTTCTCAGCGAGAGAAGGCCAAAATGAACACTTCATGCAGAACTCCTGTATTTTGATGAAAACTCACTGAAATCAAGCTGTAACTTCAAGTTTATGCATCTTTCTATGCTTTCAGGTTGAAACTTGACTGAAAACTCACTTTGAACAAAAGTTATGGCATTTTTGTATCACAGGTCACAAATAGTGTTTTCTCAGCGAGAGAAGGCCAAAATGAACACTTCATGCAGAACTCCTGTATTTTGATGAAAACTCACTGAAATCAAGCTGTAACTTCAAGTTTATGCATCTTTCTATGTTTTCAGGTTGAAACTTGACTGAAAACTCACTTTGAACAAAAGTTATGGCATTTTTGTATCACAGGTCACAAATAGTGTTTTCTCAGCGAGAGAAGGCCAAAATGAACACTTCATGCAGAACTCCTGTATTTTGATGAAAACTCACTGAAATCAAGCTGTAACTTCAAGTTTATGCATCTTTCTATGCTTTCAGGTTGAAACTTGACTGAAAACTCACTTTGAACAAAAGTGATGGCATTTTTGTATCACAGGTCACAAATAGTGTTTTCTCAGCGAGACAAGGCCAAAATGAACACTTCATGCAGAACTCCTATATTTTGATGAAAACTCACTGAAATCAAACTGTAACTTCAAGTTTATGCATCTTTCTATGCTTTCAGGTTGAAACTTGACAGAAAACTCACTTTGAACAAAAGTTATGGCTGTTCTGTGTCGCAGGTCACAAATAGCGTTTTCTCAGCGAGAGAAGGCCAAAATGAACACTTCATGCAGAACTCCTGTATTTTGATGAAAACTCACTGAAATCAAGCTGTAACTTCAAGTTTATGCATCTTTCTATGCTTTCAGGTTGAAACTTGACTGAAAACTCACTTTGAACAAAAGTTATGGCATTTTTGTATCACAGGTCACAAATAGTGTTTTCTCAGCGAGAGAAGGCCAAAATGAACACTTCATGCAGAACTCCTGTATTTTGATGAAAACTCACTGAAATCAAGCTGTAACTTCAAGTTTATGCATCTTTCTATGCTTTCAGGTTGAAACTTGACTGAAAACTCACTTTGAACAAAAGTTATGGCATTTTTGTATCACAGGTCACAAATAGTGTTTTCTCAGCGAGAGAAGGCCAAAATGAACACTTCATGCAGAACTCCTGTATTTTGATGAAAACTCACTGAAATCAAGCTGTAACTTCAAGTTTATGCATCTTTCTATGCTTTCAGGTTGAAACTTGACTGAAAACTCACTTTGAACAAAAGTTATGGCATTTTTGTATCACAGGTCACAAATAGTGTTTTCTCAGCGAGAGAAGGCCAAAATGAACACTTCATGCAGAACTCCTGTATTTTGATGAAAACTCACTGAAATCAAGCTGTAACTTCAAGATTATGCATCTTTCTATGCTTTCAGGTTGAAACTTGACTGAAAACTCACTTTGAACAAAAGTTATGGCATTTTTGTATCACAGGTCACAAATAGTGTTTTCTCAGCGAGAGAAGGCCAAAATGAACACTTCATGCAGAACTCCTGTATTTTGATGAAAACTCACTGAAATCAAGCTGTAACTTCAAGTTTTTGCATCTTTCTATGCTTTCAGGTTGAAACTTGACTGAAAACTCACTTTGAACAAAAGTTATGGCATTTTTGTATCACAGGTCACAAATAGTGTTTTCTCAGCGAGA
>NW_028234271.1:0-36303 GCF_037954235.1 Aulostomus chinensis
AGTTTTCATCAAAATACAGGAGTTCTGCATGAAGTGTTCATTTTGGCCTTCTCTCGCTGAGAAAACACTATTTGTGACCTGTGATACAAAAATGCCATAACTTTTGTTCAAAGTGAGTTTTCAGTCAAGTTTCAACCTGAAAGCATAGAAAGATGCATAAACTTGAAGTTACAGCTTGATTTCAGTGAGTTTTCATCAAAATACAGGAGTTCTGCATGAAGTGTTCATTATGGCCTTCTCTCGCTGAGAAAACACTATTTGTGACCTGTGATACAAAAATGCCATAACTTTTGTTCAAAGTGAGTTTTCAGTCAAGTTTCAACCTGAAAGCATAGAAAGATGCATAAACTTGAAGTTACAGCTTGATTTCAGTGAGTTTTCATCAAAATACAGGAGTTCTGCATGAAGTGTTCATTTTGGCCTTCTCTCGCAGAGAAAACACTATTTGTGACCTGTGATACAAAAATGCCATAACTTTTGTTCAAAGTGAGTTTTCAGTCAAATTTCAACCTGAAAGCATAGAAAGATGCATAAACTTGAAGTTACAGCTTGATTTCAGTGAGTTTTCATCAAAATACAGGAGTTCTGCATGAAGTGTTCATTTTGGCCTTCTCTCGCTGAGAAAACGTTATTTGTGACCTGCGAAACAGAAACAGCCATAACTTTTGTTCAAAGTGAGTTTTCTGTCAAGTTTCAACCTGAAAGCATAGAAAGATGCATAAACTTGAAGTTACAGCTTGATTTCAGTGAGTTTTCATCAAAATACAGGAGTTCTGCATGAAGTGTTCATTTTGGCCTTCTCTCGCTGAGAAAACACTATTTGTGACCTGTGATACAAAAATGCCATAACTTTTGTTCAAAGTGAGTTTTCAGTCAAGTTTCAACCTGAAAGCATAGAAAGATGCATAAACTTGAAGTTACAGCTTGATTTCAGTGAGTTTTCATCAAAATACAGGAGTTCTGCATGAAGTGTTCATTTTGGCCTTGTCTCGCTGAGAAACGCTATTTGTGACCTGCGACACAGAACAGCCATAACTTTTGTTCAAAGTGAGTTTTCAGTCAAGTTTCAACCTGAAAGCATAGAAAGATGCATAAACTTGAAGTTACAGCTTGATTTCAGTGAGTTTTCATCAAAATACAGGAGTTCTGCATGAAGTGTTCATTTTGGCCTTCTCTCGCTGAGAAAACACTATTTGTGACCTGTGATACAAAAATGCCATAACTTTTGTTCAAAGTGAGTTTTCAGTCAAGTTTCAACCTGAAAGCATAGAAAGATGCATAAACTTGAAGTTACAGCTTGATTTCAGTGAGTTTTCATCAAAATACAGGAGTTCTGCATGAAGTGTTCATTTTGGCCTTCTCTCGCTGAGAAAACACTATTTGTGACCTGTGATACAAAAATGCCATAACTTTTGTTCAAAGTGAGTTTTCAGTCAAGTTTCAACCTGAAAGCATAGAAAGATGCATAAACTTGAAGTTACAGCTTGATTTCAGTGAGTTTTCATCAAAATACAGGAGTTCTGCATGAAGTGTTCATTTTGGCCTTCTCTCGCTGAGAAAACACTATTTGTGACCTGTGATACAAAAATGCCATAACTTTTGTTCAAAGTGAGTTTTCAGTCAAGTTTCAACCTGAAAGCATAGAAAGATGCATAAACTTGAAGTTACAGCTTGATTTCAGTGAGTTTTCATCAAAATACAGGAGTTCTGCATGAAGTGTTCATTTTGGCCTTCTCTCGCTGAGAAAACACTATTTGTGACCTGTGATACAAAAATGCCATAACTTTTGTTCAAAGTGAGTTTTCAGTCAAGTTTCAACCTGAAAGCATAGAAAGATGCATAAACTTGAAGTTACAGCTTGATTTCAGTGAGTTTTCATCAAAATACAGGAGTTCTGCATGAAGTGTTCATTTTGGCCTTCTCTCGCTGAGAAAACACTATTTGTGACCTGTGATACAAAAATGCCATAACTTTTGTTCAAAGTGAGTTTTCAGTCAAGTTTCAACCTGAAAGCATAGAAAGATGCATAAACTTGAAGTTACAGCTTGATTTCAGTGAGTTTTCATCAAAATACAGGAGTTCTGCATGAAGTGTTCATTTTGGCCTTCTCTCGCTGAGAAAACACTATTTGTGACCTGTGATACAAAAATGCCATAACTTTTGTTCAAAGTGAGTTTTCAGTCAAGTTTCAACCTGAAAGCATAGAAAGATGCATAAACTTGAAGTTACAGCTTGATTTCAGTGAGTTTTCATCAAAATACAGGAGTTCTGCATGAAGTGTTCATTTTGGCCTTCTCTCGCTGAGAAAACACTATTTGTGACCTGTGATACAAAAATGCCATAACTTTTGTTCAAAGTGAGTTTTCAGTCAAGTTTCAACCTGAAAGCATAGAAAGATGCATAAACTTGAAGTTACAGCTTGATTTCAGTGAGTTTTCATCAAAATACAGGAGTTCTGCATGAAGTGTTCATTTTGGCCTTCTCTCGCTGAGAAAACACTATTTGTGACCTGTGATACAAAAATGCCATAACTTTTGTTCAAAGTGAGTTTTCAGTCAAGTTTCAACCTGAAAGCATAGAAAGATGCATAAACTTGAAGTTACAGCTTGATTTCAGTGAGTTTTCATCAAAATACAGGAGTTCTGCATGAAGTGTTCATTATGGCCTTCTCTCGCTGAGAAAACACTATTTGTGACCTGTGATACAAAAATGCCATAACTTTTGTTCAAAGTGAGTTTTCAGTCAAGTTTCAACCTGAAAGCATAGAAAGATGCATAAACTTGAAGTTACAGCTTGATTTCAGTGAGTTTTCATCAAAATACAGGAGTTCTGCATGAAGTGTTCATTTTGGCCTTCTCTCGCTGAGAAAACACTATTTGTGACCTGTGATACAAAAATGCCATAACTTTTGTTCAAAGTGAGTTTTCAGTCAAATTTCAACCTGAAAGCATAGAAAGATGCATAAACTTGAAGTTACAGCTTGATTTCAGTGAGTTTTCATCAAAATACAGGAGTTCTGCATGAAGTGTTCATTTTGGCCTTGTCTCGCTGAGAAAACGCTATTTGTGACCTGCGACACAGAACAGCCATAACTTTTGTTCAAAGTGAGTTTTCAGTCAAGTTTCAACCTGAAAGCATAGAAAGATGCATAAACTTGAAGTTACAGCTTGATTTCAGTGAGTTTTCATCAAAATACAGGAGTTCTGCATGAAGTGTTCATTTTGGCCTTCTCTCGCTGAGAAAACACTATTTGTGACCTGTGATACAAAAATGCCATAACTTTTGTTCAAAGTGAGTTTTCAGTCAAGTTTCAACCTGAAAGCATAGGAAGATGCATAAACTTGAAGTTACAGCTTGATTTCAGTGAGTTTTCATCAAAATACAGGAGTTCTGCATGAAGTGTTCATTTTGGCCTTCTCTCGCTGAGAAAACACTATTTGTGACCTGTGATACAAAAATGCCATAACTTTTGTTCAAAGTGAGTTTTCAGTCAAGTTTCAACCTGAAAGCATAGAAAGATGCATAAACTTGAAGTTACAGCTTGATTTCAGTGAGTTTTCATCAAAATACAGGAGTTCTGCATGAAGTGTTCATTTTGGCCTTCTCTCGCTGAGAAAACACTATTTGTGACCTGTGATACAAAAATGCCATAACTTTTGTTCAAAGTGAGTTTTCAGTCAAGTTTCAACCTGAAAGCATAGAAAGATGCATAAACTTGAAGTTACAGCTTGATTTCAGTGAGTTTTCATCAAAATACAGGAGTTCTGCATGAAGTGTTCATTTTGGCCTTCTCTCGCTGAGAAAACGCTATTTGTGACCTGTAATACAAAAATGCCATAACTTTTGTTCAAAGTGAGTTTTCAGTCAAGTTTCAACCTGAAAGCATAGAAAGATGCATAAACTTGAAGTTACAGCTTGATTTCAGTGAGTTTTCATCAAAATACAGGAGTTCTGCATGAAGTGTTCATTTTGGCCTTCTCTCGCTGAGAAAACACTATTTGTGACCTGTGATACAAAAATGCCATAACTTTTGTTCAAAGTGAGTTTTCAGTCAAGTTTCAACCTGAAAGCATAGAAAGATGCATAAACTTGAAGTTACAGCTTGATTTCAGTGAGTTTTCATCAAAATACAGGAGTTCTGCATGAAGTGTTCATTTTGGCCTTGTCTCGTTGAGAAAACGCTATTTGTGACCTGCGACACAGAACAGCCATAACTTTTGTTCAAAGTGAGTTTTCAGTCAAGTTTCAACCTGAAAGCATAGAAAGATGCATAAACTTGAAGTTACAGCTTGATTTCAGTGAGTTTTCATCAAAATACAGGAGTTCTGCATGAAGTGTTCATTTTGGCCTTCTCTCGCTGAGAAAACACTATTTGTGACCTGTGATACAAAAATGCCATAACTTTTGTTCAAAGTGAGTTTTCAGTCAAGTTTCAACCTGAAAGCATAGAAAGATGCATAAACTTGAAGTTACAGCTTGATTTCAGTGAGTTTTCATCAAAATACAGGAGTTCTGCATGAAGTGTTCATTTTGGCCTTCTCTCGCTGAGAAAACACTATTTGTGACCTGTGATACAAAAATGCCATAACTTTTGTTCAAAGTGAGTTTTCAGTCAAGTTTCAACCTGAAAGCATAGAAAGATGCATAAACTTGAAGTTACAGCTTGATTTCAGTGAGTTTTCATCAAAATACAGGAGTTCTGCATGAAGTGTTCATTTTGGCCTTCTCTCGCTGAGAAAACACTATTTGTGACCTGTGATACAAAAATGCCATAACTTTTGTTCAAAGTGAGTTTTCAGTCAAGTTTCAACCTGAAAGCATAGAAAGATGCATAAACTTGAAGTTACAGCTTGATTTCAGTGAGTTTTCATCAAAATACAGGAGTTCTGCATGAAGTGTTCATTTTGGCCTTCTCTCGCTGAGAAAACACTATTTGTGACCTGTGATACAAAAATGCCATAACTTTTTTTCAAAGTGAGTTTTCAGTCAAGTTTCAACCTGAAAGCATAGAAAGATGCACAAACTTGAAGTTACAGCTTGATTTCAGTGAGTTTTCATCAAAATACAGGAGTTCTGCATGAAGTGTTCATTTTGGCCTTCTCTCGCTGAGAAAACACTATTTGTGACCTGTGATACAAAAATTCCATAACTTTTGTTCAAAGTGAGTTTTCAGTCAAGTTTCAACCTGAAAGCATAGAAAGATGCATAATCTTGAAGTTACAGCTTGATTTCAGTGAGTTTTCATCAAAATACAGGAGTTCTGCATGAAGTGTTCATTTTGGCCTTCTCTCGCTGAGAAAACACTATTTGTGACCTGTGATACAAAAATGCCATAACTTTTGTTCAAAGTGAGTTTTCAGTCAAGTTTCAACCTGAAAGCATAGAAAGATGCATAAACTTGAAGTTACAGCTTGATTTCAGTGAGTTTTCATCAAAATACAGGAGTTCTGCATGAAGTGTTCATTTTGGCCTTCTCTCGCTGAGAAAACACTATTTGTGACCTGTGATACAAAAATGCCATAACTTTTGTTCAAAGTGAGTTTTCAGTCAAGTTTCAACCTGAAAGCATAGAAAGATGCATAAACTTGAAGTTACAGCTTGATTTCAGTGAGTTTTCATCAAAATACAGGAGTTCTGCATGAAGTGTTCATTTTGGCCTTCTCTCGCTGAGAAAACACTATTTGTGACCTGTGATACAAAAATGCCATAACTTTTGTTCAAAGTGAGTTTTCAGTCAAGTTTCAACCTGAAAGCATAGAAAGATGCATAAACTTGAAGTTACAGCTTGATTTCAGTGAGTTTTCATCAAAATACAGGAGTTCTGCATGAAGTGTTCATTTTGGCCTTCTCTCGCTGAGAAAACACTATTTGTGACCTGTAATGCAAAAATGCCATAACTTTTTTTCAAAGTGAGTTTTCAGTCAAGTTTCAACCTGAAAGCATAGAAAGATGAATAAACTTGAAGTTACAGCTTGATTTCAGTGAGTTTTCATCAAAATACAGGAGTTCTGCATGAAGTGTTCATTTTGGCCTTGTCTCGCTGAGAAAACGCTATTTGTGACCTGCGACACAGAACAGCCATAACTTTTGTTCAAAGTGAGTTTTCAGTCAAGTTTCAACCTGAAAGCATAGAAAGATGCATAAACTTGAAGTTACAGCTTGATTTCAGTGAGTTTTCATCAAAATACAGGAGTTCTGCATGAAGTGTTCATTTTGGCCTTCTCTCGCTGAGAAAACACTATTTGTGACCTGTGATACAAAAATGCCATAACTTTTGTTCAAAGTGAGTTTTCTGTCAAGTTTCAACCTGAAAGCATAGAAAGATGCATAAACTTGAAGTTACAGCTTGATTTCAGTGAGTTTTCATCAAAATACAGGAGTTCTGCATGAAGTGTTCATTTTGGCCTTCTCTCGCTGAGAAAACACTATTTGTGACCTGTGATACAAAAATGCCATAACTTTTGTTCAAAGTGAGTTTTCAGTCAAGTTTCAACCTGAAAGCATAGAAAGATGCATAAACTTGAAGTTACAGCTTGATTTCAGTGAGTTTTCATCAAAATACAGGAGTTCTGCATGAAGTGTTCATTTTGGCCTTCTCTCGCTGAGAAAACACTATTTGTGACCTGTAATGCAAAAATGCCATAACTTTTTTTCAAAGTGAGTTTTCAGTCAAGTTTCAACCTGAAAGCATAGAAAGATGCATAAACTTGAAGTTACAGCTTGATTTCAGTGAGTTTTCATCAAAATACAGGAGTTCTGCATGAAGTGTTCATTTTGGCCTTGTCTCGCTGAGAAAACGCTATTTGTGACCTGCGACACAGAACAGCCATAACTTTTGTTCAAAGTGAGTTTTCAGTCAAGTTTCAACCTGAAAGCATAGAAAGATGCATAAACTTGAAGTTACAGCTTGATTTCAGTGAGTTTTCATCAAAATACAGGAGTTCTGCATGAAGTGTTCATTTTGGCCTTCTCTCGCTGAGAAAACACTATTTGTGACCTGTGATACAAAAATGCCATAACTTTTGTTCAAAGTGAGTTTTCAGTCAAGTTTCAACCTGAAAGCATAGAAAGATGCATAAACTTGAAGTTACAGCTTGATTTCAGTGAGTTTTCATCAAAATACAGGAGTTCTGCATGAAGTGTTCATTTTGGCCTTCTCTCGCTGAGAAAACACTATTTGTGACCTGTGATACAAAAATGCCATAACTTTTGTTCAAAGTGAGTTTTCAGTCAAGTTTCAACCTGAAAGCATAGAAAGATGCATAAACTTGAAGTTACAGCTTGATTTCAGTGAGTTTTCATCAAAATACAGGAGTTCTGCATGAAGTGTTCATTTTGGCCTTCTCTCGCTGAGAAAACACTATTTGTGACCTGTGATACAAAAATGCCATAACTTTTTTTCAAAGTGAGTTTTCAGTCAAGTTTCAACCTGAAAGCATAGAAAGATGCACAAACTTGAAGTTACAGCTTGATTTCAGTGAGTTTTCATCAAAATACAGGAGTTCTGCATGAAGTGTTCATTTTGGCCTTCTCTCGCTGAGAAAACACTATTTGTGACCTGTAATGCAAAAATGCCATAACTTTTTTTCAAAGTGAGTTTTCAGTCAAGTTTCAACCTGAAAGCATAGAAAGATGCATAAACTTGAAGTTACAGCTTGATTTCAGTGAGTTTTCATCAAAATACAGGAGTTCTGCATGAAGTGTTCATTTTGGCCTTGTCTCGCTGAGAAAACGCTATTTGTGACCTGCGACACAGAACAGCCATAACTTTTGTTCAAAGTGAGTTTTCAGTCAAGTTTCAACCTGAAAGCATAGAAAGATGCATAAACTTGAAGTTACAGCTTGATTTCAGTGAGTTTTCATCAAAATACAGGAGTTCTGCATGAAGTGTTCATTTTGGCCTTCTCTCGCTGAGAAAACACTATTTGTGACCTGTGATACAAAAATGCCATAACTTTTGTTCAAAGTGAGTTTTCAGTCAAGTTTCAACCTGAAAGCATAGAAAGATGCATAAACTTGAAGTTACAGCTTGATTTCAGTGAGTTTTCATCAAAATACAGGAGTTCTGCATGAAGTGTTCATTTTGGCCTTCTCTCGCTGAGAAAACACTATTTGTGACCTGTGATACAAAAATGCCATAACTTTTGTTCAAAGTGAGTTTTCAGTCAAGTTTCAACCTGAAAGCATAGAAAGATGCATAAACTTGAAGTTACAGCTTGATTTCAGTGAGTTTTCATCAAAATACAGGAGTTCTGCATGAAGTGTTCATTTTGGCCTTCTCTCGCTGAGAAAACACTATTTGTGACCTGTGATACAAAAATGCCATAACTTTTTTTCAAAGTGAGTTTTCAGTCAAGTTTCAACCTGAAAGCATAGAAAGATGCACAAACTTGAAGTTACAGCTTGATTTCAGTGAGTTTTCATCAAAATACAGGAGTTCTGCATGAAGTGTTCATTTTGGCCTTCTCTCGCTGAGAAAACACTATTTGTGACCTGTGATACAAAAATTCCATAACTTTTGTTCAAAGTGAGTTTTCAGTCAAGTTTCAACCTAAAAGCATAGAAAGATGCATAATCTTGAAGTTACAGCTTGATTTCAGTGAGTTTTCATCAAAATACAGGAGTTCTGCATGAAGTGTTCATTTTGGCCTTCTCTCGCTGAGAAAACACTATTTGTGACCTGTGATACAAAAATGCCATAACTTTTGTTCAAAGTGAGTTTTCAGTCAAGTTTCAACCTGAAAGCATAGAAAGATGCATAAACTTGAAGTTACAGCTTGATTTCAGTGAGTTTTCATCAAAATACAGGAGTTCTGCATGAAGTGTTCATTTTGGCCTTCTCTCGCTGAGAAAACACTATTTGTGACCTGTGATACAAAAATGCCATAACTTTTGTTCAAAGTGAGTTTTCAGTCAAGTTTCAACCTGAAAGCATAGAAAGATGCATAAACTTGAAGTTACAGCTTGATTTCAGTGAGTTTTCATCAAAATACAGGAGTTCTGCATGAAGTGTTCATTTTGGCCTTCTCTCGCTGAGAAAACACTATTGGTGACCTGTAATGCAAAAATGCCATAACTTTTTTTCAAAGTGAGTTTTCAGTCAAGTTTCAACCTGAAAGCATAGAAAGATGCATAAACTTGAAGTTACAGCTTGATTTCAGTGAGTTTTCATCAAAATACAGGAGTTCTGCATGAAGTGTTCATTTTGGCCTTGTCTCGCTGAGAAAACGCTATTTGTGACCTGCGACACAGAACAGCCATAACTTTTGTTCAAAGTGAGTTTTCAGTCAAGTTTCAACCTGAAAGCATAGAAAGATGCATAAACTTGAAGTTACAGCTTGATTTCAGTGAGTTTTCATCAAAATACAGGAGTTCTGCATGAAGTGTTCATTTTGGCCTTCTCTCGCTGAGAAAACACTATTTGTGACCTGTGATACAAAAATGCCATAACTTTTGTTCAAAGTGAGTTTTCAGTCAAGTTTCAACCTGAAAGCATAGAAAGATGCATAAACTTGAAGTTACAGCTTGATTTCAGTGAGTTTTCATCAAAATACAGGAGTTCTGCATGAAGTGTTCATTTTGGCCTTCTCTCGCTGAGAAAACACTATTTGTGACCTGTGATACAAAAATGCCATAACTTTTGTTCAAAGTGAGTTTTCAGTCAAGTTTCAACCTGAAAGCATAGAAAGATGCATAAACTTGAAGTTACAGCTTGATTTCAGTGAGTTTTCATCAAAATACAGGAGTTCTGCATGAAGTGTTCATTTTGGCCTTCTCTCGCTGAGAAAACACTATTTGTGACCTGTGATACAAAAATGCCATAACTTTTGTTCAAAGTGAGTTTTCAGTCAAATTTCAACCTGAAAGCATAGAAAGATGCATAAACTTGAAGTTACAGCTTGATTTCAGTGAGTTTTCATCAAAATACAGGAGTTCTGCATGAAGTGTTCATTTTGGCCTTCTCTCGCTGAGAAAACGTTATTTGTGACCTGCGAAACAGAACAGCCATAACTTTTGTTCAAAGTGAGTTTTCTGTCAAGTTTCAACCTGAAAGCATAGAAAGATGCATAAACTTGAAGTTACAGCTTGATTTCAGTGAGTTTTCATCAAAATACAGGAGTTCTGCATGAAGTGTTCATTTTGGCCTTGTCTCGCTGAGAAAACGCTATTTGTGACCTGCGACACAGAACAGCCATAACTTTTGTTCAAAGTGAGTTTTCAGTCAAGTTTCAACCTGAAAGCATAGAAAGATGCATAAACTTGAAGTTACAGCTTGATTTCAGTGAGTTTTCATCAAAATACAGGAGTTCTGCATGAAGTGTTCATTTTGGCCTTCTCTCGCTGAGAAAACACTATTTGTGACCTGTGATACAAAAATGCCATAACTTTTGTTCAAAGTGAGTTTTCAGTCAAGTTTCAACCTGAAAGCATAGAAAGATGCATAAACTTGAAGTTACAGCTTGATTTCAGTGAGTTTTCATCAAAATACAGGAGTTCTGCATGAAGTGTTCATTTTGGCCTTCTCTCGCTGAGAAAACACTATTTGTGACCTGTAATGCAAAAATGCCATAACTTTTTTTCAAAGTGAGTTTTCAGTCAAGTTTCAACCTGAAAGCATAGAAAGATGCATAAACTTGAAGTTACAGCTTGATTTCAGTGAGTTTTCATCAAAATACAGGAGTTCTGCATGAAGTGTTCATTTTGGCCTTGTCTCGCTGAGAAAACGCTATTTGTGACCTGCGACACAGAACAGCCATAACTTTTGTTCAAAGTGAGTTTTCAGTCAAGTTTCAACCTGAAAGCATAGAAAGATGCATAAACTTGAAGTTACAGCTTGATTTCAGTGAGTTTTCATCAAAATACAGGAGTTCTGCATGAAGTGTTCATTTTGGCCTTCTCTCGCTGAGAAAACACTATTTGTGACCTGTGATACAAAAATGCCATAACTTTTGTTCAAAGTGAGTTTTCAGTCAAGTTTCAACCTGAAAGCATAGAAAGATGCATAAACTTGAAGTTACAGCTTGATTTCAGTGAGTTTTCATCAAAATACAGGAGTTCTGCATGAAGTGTTCATTTTGGCCTTCTCTCGCTGAGAAAACACTATTTGTGACCTGTGATACAAAAATGCCATAACTTTTGTTCAAAGTGAGTTTTCAGTCAAGTTTCAACCTGAAAGCATAGAAAGATGCATAAACTTTAAGTTACAGCTTGATTTCAGTGAGTTTTCATCAAAATACAGGAGTTCTGCATGAAGTGTTCATTTTGGCCTTCTCTCGCTGAGAAAACACTATTTGTGACCTGTGATACAAAAATGCCATAACTTTTGTTCAAAGTGAGTTTTCAGTCAAATTTCAACCTGAAAGCATAGAAAGATGCATAAACTTGAAGTTACAGCTTGATTTCAGTGAGTTTTCATCAAAATACAGGAGTTCTGCATGAAGTGTTCATTTTGGCCTTCTCTCGCTGAGAAAACGTTATTTGTGACCTGCGAAACAGAACAGCCATAACTTTTGTTCAAAGTGAGTTTTCTGTCAAGTTTCAACCTGAAAGCATAGAAAGATGCATAAACTTGAAGTTACAGCTTGATTTCAGTGAGTTTTCATCAAAATACAGGAGTTCTGCATGAAGTGTTCATTTTGGCCTTCTCTCGCTGAGAAAACACTATTTGTGACCTGTGATACAAAAATGCCATAACTTTTGTTCAAAGTGAGTTTTCAGTCAAGTTTCAACCTGAAAGCATAGAAAGATGCATAAACTTGAAGTTACAGCTTGATTTCAGTGAGTTTTCATCAAAATACAGGAGTTCTGCATGAAGTGTTCATTTTGGCCTTCTCTCGCTGAGAAAACACTATTTGTGACCTGTGATACAAAAATGCCATAACTTTTGTTCAAAGTGAGTTTTCAGTCAAGTTTCAACCTGAAAGCATAGAAAGATGCATAAACTTGAAGTTACAGCTTGATTTCAGTGAGTTTTCATCAAAATACAGGAGTTCTGCATGAAGTGTTCATTTTGGCCTTCTCTCGCTGGGAAAACGCTATTTGTGACCTGCGACACAGAACAGCCATAACTTTTGTTCAAAGTGAGTTTTCTGTCAAGTTTCAACCTGAAAGCATAGAAAGATGCATAAACTTGAAGTTACAGCTTGATTTCAGTGAGTTTTCATCAAAATACAGGAGTTCTGCATGAAGTGTTCATTTTGGCCTTCTCTCGCTGAGAAAACACTATTTGTGACCTGTGATACAAAAATGCCATAACTTTTGTTCAAAGTGAGTTTTCTGTCAAGTTTTAACCTGAAAGCATAGAAAGATGCATAATCTTGAAGTTACAGCTTGATTTCAGTGAGTTTTCATCAAAATACAGGAGTTCTGCATGAAGTGTTCATTTTGGCCTTCTCTCGCTGAGAAAACACTATTTGTGACCTGTGATACAAAAATGCTGTAACTTTTGTTCAAAGTGAGTTTTCAGTCAAGTTTCAACCTGAAAGCATAGAAAGATGCATAAACTTGAAGTTACAGTTTGATTTCAGTGAGTTTTCATCAAAATACAGGAGTTCTGCATGAAGTGTTCATTTTGGCCTTCTCTCGCTGAGAAAACGCTATTTGTGACCTGCGACACAGAACAGCCATAACTTTTGTTCAAAGTGAGTTTTCTGTCAAGTTTCAACCTGAAAGCATAGAAAGATGCATAAACTTGAAGTTACAGCTTGATTTCAGTGAGTTTTCATCAAAATACAGGAGTTCTGCATGAAGTGTTCATTTTGGCCTTCTCTCGCTGAGAAAACACTATTTGTGACCTGTGATACAAAAATGCCATAACTTTTGTTCAAAGTGAGTTTTCAGTCAAGTTTCAACCTGAAAGCATAGAAAGATGCATAAACTTGAAGTTACAGCTTGATTTCAGTGAGTTTTCATCAAAATACAGGAGTTCTGCATGAAGTGTTCATTTTGGCCTTCTCTCGCTGGGAAAACGCTATTTGTGACCTGCGACACAGAACAGCCATAACTTTTGTTCAAAGTGAGTTTTCTGTCAAGTTTCAACCTGAAAGCATAGAAAGATGCATAAACTTGAAGTTACAGCTTGATTTCAGTGAGTTTTCATCAAAATACAGGAGTTCTGCATGAAGTGTTCATTTTGGCCTTCTCTCGCTGAGAAAACACTATTTGTGACCTGTGATACAAAAATGCCATAACTTTTGTTCAAAGTGAGTTTTCTGTCAAGTTTCAACCTGAAAGCATAGAAAGATGCATAATCTTGAAGTTACAGCTTGATTTCAGTGAGTTTTCATCAAAATACAGGAGTTCTGCATGAAGTGTTCATTTTGGCCTTCTCTCGCTGAGAAAACACTATTTGTGACCTGTGATACAAAAATGCCATAACTTTTGTTCAAAGTGAGTTTTCAGTCAAGTTTCAACCTGAAAGCATAGAAAGATGCATAAACTTGAAGTTACAGTTTGATTTCAGTGAGTTTTCATCAAAATACAGGAGTTCTGCATGAAGTGTTCATTTTGGCCTTCTCTCGCTGAGAAAACGCTATTTGTGACCTGCGACACAGAACAGCCATAACTTTTGTTCAAAGTGAGTTTTCTGTCAAGTTTCAACCTGAAAGCATAGAAAGATGCATAAACTTGAAGTTACAGCTTGATTTCAGTGAGTTTTCATCAAAATACAGGAGTTCTGCATGAAGTGTTCATTTTGGCCTTCTCTCGCTGAGAAAACACTATTTGTGACCTGTGATACAAAAATGCCATAACTTTTGTTCAAAGTGAGTTTTCAGTCAAGTTTCAACCTGAAAGCATAGAAAGATGCATAAACTTGAAGTTACAGCTTGATTTCAGTGAGTTTTCATCAAAATACAGGAGTTCTGCATGAAGTGTTCATTTTGGCCTTCTCTCGCTGGGAAAACGCTATTTGTGACCTGCGACACAGAACAGCCATAACTTTTGTTCAAAGTGAGTTTTCTGTCAAGTTTCAACCTGAAAGCATAGAAAGATGCATAAACTTGAAGTTACAGCTTGATTTCAGTGAGTTTTCATCAAAATACAGGAGTTCTGCATGAAGTGTTCATTTTGGCCTTCTCTCGCTGAGAAAACACTATTTGTGACCTGTGATACAAAAATGCCATAACTTTTGTTCAAAGTGAGTTTTCAGTCAAGTTTCAACCTGAAAGCATAGAAAGATGCATAAACTTGAAGTTACAGCTTGATTTCAGTGAGTTTTCATCAAAATACAGGAGTTCTGCATGAAGTGTTCATTTTGGCCTTCTCTCGCTGAGAAAACACTATTTGTGACCTGTGATACAAAAATGCCATAACTTTTGTTCAAAGTGAGTTTTCAGTCAAGTTTCAACCTGAAAGCATAGAAAGATGCATAAACTTGAAGTTACAGCTTGATTTCAGTGAGTTTTCATCAAAATACAGGAGTTCTGCATGAAGTGTTCATTTTGGCCTTCTCTCGCTGAGAAAACGCTATTTGTGACCTGCGACACAGAACAGCCATAACTTTTGTTCAAAGTGAGTTTTCTGTCAAGTTTCAACCTGAAAGCATAGAAAGATGCATAAACTTGAAGTTACAGCTTGATTTCAGTGAGTTTTCATCAAAATACAGGAGTTCTGCATGAAGTGTTCATTTTGGCCTTGTCTCGCTGAGAAAACGCTATTTGTGACCTGCGACACAGAACAGCCATAACTTTTGTTCAAAGTGAGTTTTCAGTCAAGTTTCAACCTGAAAGCATAGAAAGATGCATAAACTTGAAGTTACAGCTTGATTTCAGTGAGTTTTCATCAAAATACAGGAGTTCTGCATGAAGTGTTCATTTTGGCCTTCTCTCGCTGAGAAAACACTATTTGTGACCTGTGATACAAAAATGCCATAACTTTTGTTCAAAGTGAGTTTTCAGTCAAGTTTCAACCTGAAAGCATAGAAAGATGCATAAACTTGAAGTTACAGCTTGATTTCAGTGAGTTTTCATCAAAATACAGGAGTTCTGCATGAAGTGTTCATTTTGGCCTTCTCTCGCTGAGAAAACACTATTTGTGACCTGTGATACAAAAATGCCATAACTTTTGTTCAAAGTGAGTTTTCAGTCAAGTTTCAACCTGAAAGCATAGAAAGATGCATAAACTTGAAGTTACAGCTTGATTTCAGTGAGTTTTCATCAAAATACAGGAGTTCTGCATGAAGTGTTCATTTTGACCTTCTCTCGCTGAGAAAACGCTATTTGTGACCTGCGACACAGAACAGCCATAACTTTTGTTCAAAGTGAGTTTTCTGTCAAGTTTCAACCTGAAAGCATAGAAAGATGCACAAACTTGAAGTTACAGCTTGATTTCAGTGAGTTTTCATCAAAATACAGGAGTTCTGCATGAAGTGTTCATTTTGGCCTTCTCTCGCTGAGAAAACACTATTTGTGACCTGTGATACAAAAATGCCATAACTTTTGTTCAAAGTGAGTTTTCAGTCAAGTTTCAACCTGAAAGCATAGAAAGATGCATAAACTTGAAGTTACAGCTTGATTTCAGTGAGTTTTCATCAAAATACAGGAGTTCTGCATGAAGTGTTCATTTTGGCCTTCTCTCGCTGAGAAAACACTATTTGTGACCTGTGATACAAAAATGCCATAACTTTTGTTCAAAGTGAGTTTTCAGTCAAGTTTCAACCTGAAAGCATAGAAAGATGCATAAACTTGAAGTTACAGCTTGATTTCAGTGAGTTTTCATCAAAATACAGGAGTTCTGCATGAAGTGTTCATTTTGGCCTTCTCTCGCTGAGAAAACACTATTTGTGACCTGTGATACAAAAATGCCATAACTTTTGTTCAAAGTGAGTTTTCAGTCAAGTTTCAACCTGAAAGCATAGAAAGATGCATAAACTTGAAGTTACAGCTTGATTTCAGTGAGTTTTCATCAAAATACAGGAGTTCTGCATGAAGTGTTCATTTTTGCCTTCTCTCGCTGGGAAAACGCTATTTGTGACCTGCGACACAGAACAGCCATAACTTTTGTTCAAAGTGAGTTTTCTGTCAAGTTTCAACCTGAAAGCATAGAAAGATGCATAAACTTGAAGTTACAGCTTGATTTCAGTGAGTTTTCATCAAAATACAGGAGTTCTGCATGAAGTGTTCATTTTGGCCTTCTCTCGCTGAGAAAACACTATTTGTGACCTGTGATATAAAAATGCCATAACTTTTGTTCAAAGTGAGTTTTCTGTCAAGTTTCAACCTGAAAGCATAGAAAGATGCATAATCTTGAAGTTACAGCTTGATTTCAGTGAGTTTTCATCAAAATACAGGAGTTCTGCATGAAGTGTTCATTTTGGCCTTCTCTCGCTGAGAAAACACTATTTGTGACCTGTGATACAAAAATGCCATAACTTTTGTTCAAAGTGAGTTTTCTGTCAAGTTTCAACCTGAAAGCATAGAAAGATGCATAAACTTGAAGTTACAGCTTGATTTCAGTGAGTTTTCATCAAAATACAGGAGTTCTGCATGAAGTGTTCATTTTGGCCTTCTCTCGCTGAGAAAACACTATTTGTGACCTGTGATACAAAAATGCCATAACTTTTGTTCAAAGTGAGTTTTCTGTCAAGTTTCAACCTGAAAGCATAGAAAGATGCATAATCTTGAAGTTACAGCTTGATTTCAGTGAGTTTTCATCAAAATACAGGAGTTCTGCATGAAGTGTTCATTTTGGCCTTCTCTCGCTGAGAAAACGCTATTTGTGACCTGCGACACAGAACAGCCATAACTTTTGTTCAAAGTGAGTTTTCTGTCAAGTTTCAACCTGAAAGCATAGAAAGATGCATAAACTTGAAGTTACAGCTTGATTTCAGTGAGTTTTCATCAAAATACAGGAGTTCTGCATGAAGTGTTCATTTTGGCCTTCTCTCGCTGAGAAAACACTATTTGTGACCTGTGATACAAAAATGCCATAACTTTTGTTCAAAGTGAGTTTTCAGTCAAGTTTCAACCTGAAAGCATAGAAAGATGCATAAACTTGAAGTTACAGCTTGATTTCAGTGAGTTTTCATCAAAATACAGGAGTGCTGCATGAAGTGTTCATTTTGGCCTTCTCTCGCTGAGAAAACACTATTTGTGACCTGTGATACAAAAATGCCATAACTTTAATTCAAAGTGAGTTTTCTGTCAAGTTTCAACCTGAAAGCATAGAAAGATGCATAAACTTGAAGTTACAGCTTGATTTCAGTGAGTTTTCATCAAAATACAGGAGTTCTGCATGAAGTGTTCATTTTGGCCTTCTCTCGCTGAGAAAACACTATTTGTGACCTGTGATACAAAAATGCCATAACTTTTGTTCAAAGTGAGTTTTCAGTCAAGTTTCAACCTGAAAGCATAGAAAGATGCATAAACTTGAAGTTACAGCTTGATTTCAGTGAGTTTTCATCAAAATACAGGAGTTCTGCATGAAGTGTTCATTTTGGCCTTCTCTCGCTGAGAAAACACTATTTGTGACCTGTGATACAAAAATGCCATAACTTTTTTTCAAAGTGAGTTTTCAGTCAAGTTTCAACCTGAAAGCATAGAAAGATGCATAAACTTGAAGTTACAGCTTGATTTCAGTGAGTTTTCATCAAAATACAGGAGTTCTGCATGAAGTGTTCATTTTGGCCTTCTCTCGCTGAGAAAACACTATTTGTGACCTGTGATACAAAAATGCCATAACTTTTGTTCAAAGTGAGTTTTCAGTCAAGTTTCAACCTGAAAGCATAGAAAGATGCATAAACTTGAAGTTACAGCTTGATTTCAGTGAGTTTTCATCAAAATACAGGAGTTCTGCATGAAGTGTTCATTTTGGCCTTCTCTCGCTGAGAAAACACTATTTGTGACCTGTGATACAAAAATTCCATAACTTTTGTTCAAAGTGAGTTTTCAGTCAAGTTTCAACCTAAAAGCATAGAAAGATGCATAATCTTGAAGTTACAGCTTGATTTCAGTGAGTTTTCATCAAAATACAGGAGTTCTGCATGAAGTGTTCATTTTGGCCTTCTCTCGCTGAGAAAACACTATTTGTGACCTGTGATACAAAAATGCCATAACTTTTGTTCAAAGTGAGTTTTCAGTCAAGTTTCAACCTGAAAGCATAGAAAGATGCATAAACTTGAAGTTACAGCTTGATTTCAGTGAGTTTTCATCAAAATACAGGAGTTCTGCATGAAGTGTTCATTTTGGCCTTCTCTCGCTGAGAAAACACTATTTGTGACCTGTGATACAAAAATGCCATAACTTTTGTTCAAAGTGAGTTTTCAGTCAAGTTTCAACCTGAAAGCATAGAAAGATGCATAAACTTGAAGTTACAGCTTGATTTCAGTGAGTTTTCATCAAAATACAGGAGTTCTGCATGAAGTGTTCATTTTGGCCTTCTCTCGCTGGGAAAACGCTATTTGTGACCTGCGACACAGAACAGCCATAACTTTTGTTCAAAGTGAGTTTTCTGTCAAGTTTCAACCTGAAAGCATAGAAAGATGCATAAACTTGAAGTTACAGCTTGATTTCAGTGAGTTTTCATCAAAATACAGGAGTTCTGCATGAAGTGTTCATTTTGGCCTTCTCTCGCTGAGAAAACACTATTTGTGACCTGTGATACAAAAATGCCATAACTTTTGTTCAAAGTGAGTTTTCAGTCAAGTTTCAACCTGAAAGCATAGAAAGATGCATAAACTTGAAGTTACAGCTTGATTTCAGTGAGTTTTCATCAAAATACAGGAGTTCTGCATGAAGTGTTCATTTTGGCCTTCTCTCGCTGAGAAAACACTATTTGTGACCTGTGATACAAAAATGCCATAACTTTTGTTCAAAGTGAGTTTTCAGTCAAGTTTCAACCTGAAAGCATAGAAAGATGCATAAACTTGAAGTTACAGCTTGATTTCAGTGAGTTTTCATCAAAATACAGGAGTTCTGCATGAAGTGTTCATTTTGGCCTTCTCTCGCTGAGAAAACGCTATTTGTGACCTGCGACACAGAACAGCCATAACTTTTGTTCAAAGTGAGTTTTCTGTCAAGTTTCAACCTGAAAGCATAGAAAGATGCATAAACTTGAAGTTACAGCTTGATTTCAGTGAGTTTTCATCAAAATACAGGAGTTCTGCATGAAGTGTTCATTTTGGCCTTGTCTCGCTGAGAAAACGCTATTTGTGACCTGCGACACAGAACAGCCATAACTTTTGTTCAAAGTGAGTTTTCAGTCAAGTTTCAACCTGAAAGCATAGAAAGATGCATAAACTTGAAGTTACAGCTTGATTTCAGTGAGTTTTCATCAAAATACAGGAGTTCTGCATGAAGTGTTCATTTTGGCCTTCTCTCGCTGAGAAAACACTATTTGTGACCTGTGATACAAAAATGCCATAACTTTTGTTCAAAGTGAGTTTTCAGTCAAGTTTCAACCTGAAAGCATAGAAAGATGCATAAACTTGAAGTTACAGCTTGATTTCAGTGAGTTTTCATCAAAATACAGGAGTTCTGCATGAAGTGTTCATTTTGGCCTTCTCTCGCTGAGAAAACACTATTTGTGACCTGTGATACAAAAATGCCATAACTTTTGTTCAAAGTGAGTTTTCAGTCAAGTTTCAACCTGAAAGCATAGAAAGATGCATAAACTTGAAGTTACAGCTTGATTTCAGTGAGTTTTCATCAAAATACAGGAGTTCTGCATGAAGTGTTCATTTTGACCTTCTCTCGCTGAGAAAACGCTATTTGTGACCTGCGACACAGAACAGCCATAACTTTTGTTCAAAGTGAGTTTTCTGTCAAGTTTCAACCTGAAAGCATAGAAAGATGCACAAACTTGAAGTTACAGCTTGATTTCAGTGAGTTTTCATCAAAATACAGGAGTTCTGCATGAAGTGTTCATTTTGGCCTTCTCTCGCTGAGAAAACACTATTTGTGACCTGTGATACAAAAATGCCATAACTTTTGTTCAAAGTGAGTTTTCAGTCAAGTTTCAACCTGAAAGCATAGAAAGATGCATAAACTTGAAGTTACAGCTTGATTTCAGTGAGTTTTCATCAAAATACAGGAGTTCTGCATGAAGTGTTCATTTTGGCCTTCTCTCGCTGAGAAAACACTATTTGTGACCTGTGATACAAAAATGCCATAACTTTTGTTCAAAGTGAGTTTTCAGTCAAGTTTCAACCTGAAAGCATAGAAAGATGCATAAACTTGAAGTTACAGCTTGATTTCAGTGAGTTTTCATCAAAATACAGGAGTTCTGCATGAAGTGTTCATTTTGGCCTTCTCTCGCTGAGAAAACACTATTTGTGACCTGTGATACAAAAATGCCATAACTTTTGTTCAAAGTGAGTTTTCAGTCAAGTTTCAACCTGAAAGCATAGAAAGATGCATAAACTTGAAGTTACAGCTTGATTTCAGTGAGTTTTCATCAAAATACAGGAGTTCTGCATGAAGTGTTCATTTTTGCCTTCTCTCGCTGGGAAAACGCTATTTGTGACCTGCGACACAGAACAGCCATAACTTTTGTTCAAAGTGAGTTTTCTGTCAAGTTTCAACCTGAAAGCATAGAAAGATGCATAAACTTGAAGTTACAGCTTGATTTCAGTGAGTTTTCATCAAAATACAGGAGTTCTGCATGAAGTGTTCATTTTGGCCTTCTCTCGCTGAGAAAACACTATTTGTGACCTGTGATACAAAAATGCCATAACTTTTGTTCAAAGTGAGTTTTCTGTCAAGTTTCAACCTGAAAGCATAGAAAGATGCATAATCTTGAAGTTACAGCTTGATTTCAGTGAGTTTTCATCAAAATACAGGAGTTCTGCATGAAGTGTTCATTTTGGCCTTCTCTCGCTGAGAAAACACTATTTGTGACCTGTGATACAAAAATGCCATAACTTTAATTCAAAGTGAGTTTTCTGTCAAGTTTCAACCTGAAAGCATAGAAAGATGCATAAACTTGAAGTTACAGCTTGATTTCAGTGAGTTTTCATCAAAATACAGGAGTTCTGCATGAAGTGTTCATTTTGGCCTTCTCTCGCTGAGAAAACACTATTTGTGACCTGTGATACAAAAATGCCATAACTTTTGTTCAAAGTGAGTTTTCAGTCAAGTTTCAACCTGAAAGCATAGAAAGATGCATAAACTTGAAGTTACAGCTTGATTTCAGTGAGTTTTCATCAAAATACAGGAGTTCTGCATGAAGTGTTCATTTTGGCCTTCTCTCGCTGAGAAAACACTATTTGTGACCTGTGATACAAAAATGCCATAACTTTTTTTCAAAGTGAGTTTTCAGTCAAGTTTCAACCTGAAAGCATAGAAAGATGCATAAACTTGAAGTTACAGCTTGATTTCAGTGAGTTTTCATCAAAATACAGGAGTTCTGCATGAAGTGTTCATTTTGGCCTTCTCTCGCTGAGAAAACACTATTTGTGACCTGTGATACAAAAATGCCATAACTTTTGTTCAAAGTGAGTTTTCAGTCAAGTTTCAACCTGAAAGCATAGAAAGATGCATAAACTTGAAGTTACAGCTTGATTTCAGTGAGTTTTCATCAAAATACAGGAGTTCTGCATGAAGTGTTCATTTTGGCCTTCTCTCGCTGAGAAAACACTATTTGTGACCTGTGATTCAAAAATGCCATAACTTTTTTTCAAAGTGAGTTTTCAGTCAAGTTTCAACCTGAAAGCATAGAAAGATGCACAAACTTGAAGTTACAGCTTGATTTCAGTGAGTTTTCATCAAAATACAGGAGTTCTGCATGAAGTGTTCATTTTGGCCTTCTCTCGCTGAGAAAACACTATTTGTGACCTGTGATACAAAAATGCCATAACTTTTGTTCAAAGTGAGTTTTCAGTCAAGTTTCAACCTGAAAGCATAGAAAGATGCATAAACTTGAAGTTACAGCTTGATTTCAGTGAGTTTTCATCAAAATACAGGAGTTCTGCATGAAGTGTTCATTTTGGCCTTCTCTCGCTGAGAAAACACTATTTGTGACCTGTGATACAAAAATGCCATAACTTTTGTTCAAAGTGAGTTTTCAGTCAAGTTTCAACCTGAAAGCATAGAAAGATGCATAAACTTGAAGTTACAGCTTGATTTCAGTGAGTTTTCATCAAAATACAGGAGTTCTGCATGAAGTGTTCATTTTGGCCTTCTCTCGCTGGGAAAACGCTATTTGTGACCTGCGACACAGAACAGCCATAACTTTTGTTCAAAGTGAGTTTTCTGTCAAGTTTCAACCTGAAAGCATAAAAAGATGCATAAACTTAAAGTTACAGCTTGATTTCAGTGAGTTTTCATCAAAATACAGGAGTTCTGCATGAAGTGTTCATTTTGGCCTTCTCTCGCTGAGAAAACACTATTTGTGACCTGTGATACAAAAATGCCATAACTTTTGTTCAAAGTGAGTTTTCAGTCAAGTTTCAACCTGAAAGCATAGACAGATGCATAATCTTGAAGTTACAGCTTGATTTCAGTGAGTTTTCATCAAAATACAGGAGTTCTGCATGAAGTGTTCATTTTGGCCTTCTCTCGCTGAGAAAACACTATTTGTGACCTGTGATACAAAAATGCTATAACTTTTGTTCAAAGTGAGTTTTCAGTCAAGTTTCAACCTGAAAGCATAGAAAGATGCATAAACTTGAAGTTACAGCTTGATTTCAGTGAGTTTTCATCAAAATACAGGAGTTCTGCATGAAGTGTTCATTTTGGCCTTCTCTCGCTGAGAAAACACTATTTGTGACCTGTGATACAAAAATGCCATAACTTTTGTTCAAAGTGAGTTTTCAGTCAAGTTTCAACCTGAAAGCATAGAAAGATGCATAAACTTGAAGTTACAGCTTGATTTCAGTGAGTTTTCATCAAAATACAGGAGTTCTGCATGAAGTGTTCATTTTGACCTTCTCTCGCTGAGAAAACGCTATTTGTAACCTGCGACACAGAACAGCCATAACTTTTGTTCAAAGTGAGTTTTCTGTCAAGTTTCAACCTGACAGCATAGAAAGATGCACAAACTTGAAGTTACAGCTTGATTTCAGTGAGTTTTCATCAAAATACAGGAGTTCTGCATGAAGTGTTCATTTTGGCCTTCTCTCGCTGAGAAAACACTATTTGTGACCTGTGATACAAAAATGCCATAACTTTTGTTCAAAGTGAGTTTTCAGTCAAGTTTCAACCTGAAAGCATAGAAAGATGCATAAACTTGAAGTTACAGCTTGATTTCAGTGAGTTTTCATCAAAATACAGGAGTTCTGCATGAAGTGTTCATTTTGGCCTTCTCTCGCTGAGAAAACACTATTTGTGACCTGTGATACAAAAATGCCATAACTTTTGTTCAAAGTGAGTTTTCAGTCAAGTTTCAACCTGAAAGCATAGAAAGATGCATAAACTTGAAGTTACAGCTTGATTTCAGTGAGTTTTCATCAAAATACAGGAGTTCTGCATGAAGTGTTCATTTTGGCCTTCTCTCGCTGAGAAAACACTATTTGTGACCTGTGATACAAAAATGCCATAACTTTTGTTCAAAGTGAGTTTTCAGTCAAGTTTCAACCTGAAAGCATAGAAAGATGCACAAACTTGAAGTTACAGCTTGATTTCAGTGAGTTTTCATCAAAATACAGGAGTTCTGCATGAAGTGTTCATTTTGGCCTTCTCTCGCTGAGAAAACACTATTTGTGACCTGTGATACAAAAATGCCATAACTTTTGTTCAAAGTGAGTTTTCAGTCAAGTTTCAACCTGAAAGCATAGAAAGATGCATAAACTTGAAGTTACAGCTTGATTTCAGTGAGTTTTCATCAAAATACAGGAGTTCTGCATGAAGTGTTCATTTTGGCCTTCTCTCGCTGAGAAAACACTATTTGTGACCTGTGATACAAAAATGCCATAACTTTTTTTCAAAGTGAGTTTTCAGTCAAGTTTCAACCTGAAAGCATAGAAAGATGCATAAACTTGAAGTTACAGCTTGATTTCAGTGAGTTTTCATCAAAATACAGGAGTTCTGCATGAAGTGTTCATTTTGGCCTTCTCTCGCTGAGAAAACACTATTTGTGACCTGTGATACAAAAATGCCATAACTTTTGTTCAAAGTGAGTTTTCAGTCAAGTTTCAACCTGAAAGCATAGAAAGATGCATAAACTTGAAGTTACAGCTTGATTTCAGTGAGTTTTCATCAAAATACAGGAGTTCTGCATGAAGTGTTCATTTTGGCCTTCTCTCGCTGAGAAAACACTATTTGTGACCTGTGATACAAAAATGCCATAACTTTTGTTCAAAGTGAGTTTTCAGTCAAGTTTCAACCTGAAAGCATAGAAAGATGCATAAACTTGAAGTTACAGCTTGATTTCAGTGAGTTTTCATCAAAATACAGGAGTTCTGCATGAAGTGTTCATTTTGGCCTTGTCTCGCTGAGAAAACGCTATTTGTGACCTGCGACACAGAACACCCATAACTTTTGTTCAAAGTGAGTTTTCAGTCAAGTTTCAACCTGAAAGCATAGAAAGATGCACAAACTTGAAGTTACAGCTTGATTTCAGTGAGTTTTCATCAAAATACAGGAGTTCTGCATGAAGTGTTCATTTTGGCCTTCTCTCGCTGAGAAAACACTATTTGTGACCTGTGATACAAAAATGCCATAACTTTTGTTCAAAGTGAGTTTTCAGTCAAGTTTCAACCTGAAAGCATAGAAAGATGCATAAACTTGAAGTTACAGCTTGATTTCAGTGAGTTTTCATCAAAATACAGGAGTTCTGCATGAAGTGTTCATTTTGGCCTTCTCTCGCTGAGAAAACACTATTTGTGACCTGTGATACAAAAATGCCATAACTTTTGTTCAAAGTGAGTTTTCAGTCAAGTTTCAACCTGAAAGCATAGAAAGATGCATAAACTTGAAGTTACAGCTTGATTTCAGTGAGTTTTCATCAAAATACAGGAGTTCTGCATGAAGTGTTCATTTTGGCCTTCTCTCGCTGGGAAAACGCTATTTGTGACCTGCGACACAGAACAGCCATAACTTTTGTTCAAAGTGAGTTTTCTGTCAAGTTTCAACCTGAAAGCATAAAAAGATGCATAAACTTAAAGTTACAGCTTGATTTCAGTGAGTTTTCATCAAAATACAGGAGTTCTGCATGAAGTGTTCATTTTGGCCTTCTCTCGCTGAGAAAACACTATTTGTGACCTGTGATACAAAAATGCCATAACTTTTGTTCAAAGTGAGTTTTCAGTCAAGTTTCAACCTGAAAGCATAGAAAGATGCATAATCTTGAAGTTACAGCTTGATTTCAGTGAGTTTTCATCAAAATACAGGAGTTCTGCATGAAGTGTTCATTTTGGCCTTCTCTCGCTGAGAAAACACTATTTGTGACCTGTGATACAAAAATGCTATAACTTTTGTTCAAAGTGAGTTTTCAGTCAAGTTTCAACCTGAAAGCATAGAAAGATGCATAAACTTGAAGTTACAGCTTGATTTCAGTGAGTTTTCATCAAAATACAGGAGTTCTGCATGAAGTGTTCATTTTGGCCTTCTCTCGCTGAGAAAACACTATTTGTGACCTGTGATACAAAAATGCCATAACTTTTGTTCAAAGTGAGTTTTCAGTCAAGTTTCAACCTGAAAGCATAGAAAGATGCATAAACTTGAAGTTACAGCTTGATTTCAGTGAGTTTTCATCAAAATACAGGAGTTCTGCATGAAGTGTTCATTTTGACCTTCTCTCGCTGAGAAAACGCTATTTGTAACCTGCGACACAGAACAGCCATAACTTTTGTTCAAAGTGAGTTTTCTGTCAAGTTTCAACCTGACAGCATAGAAAGATGCACAAACTTGAAGTTACAGCTTTATTTCAGTGAGTTTTCATCAAAATACAGGAGTTCTGCATGAAGTGTTCATTTTGGCCTTCTCTCGCTGAGAAAACACTATTTGTGACCTGTGATACAAAAATGCCATAACTTTTGTTCAAAGTGAGTTTTCAGTCAAGTTTCAACCTGAAAGCATAGAAAGATGCATAATCTTGAAGTTACAGCTTGATTTCAGTGAGTTTTCATCAAAATACAGGAGTTCTGCATGAAGTGTTCATTTTGGCCTTCTCTCGCTGAGAAAACGCCATTTGTGACCTGTAATACAAAAATGCCATAACTTTTGTTCAAAGTGAGTTTTCAGTCAAGTTTCAACCTGAAAGCATAGAAAGATGCATAAACTTGAAGTTACAGCTTGATTTCAGTGAGTTTTCATCAAAATACAGGAGTTCTGCATGAAGTGTTCATTTTGGCCTTGTCTCGCTGAGAAAACGCTATTTGTGACCTGCGACACAGAACACCCATAACTTTTGTTCAAAGTGAGTTTTCAGTCAAGTTTCAACCTGAAAGCATAGAAAGATGCATAAACTTGAAGTTACAGCTTGATTTCAGTGAGTTTTCATCAAAATACAGGAGTTCTGCATGAAGTGTTCATTTTGGCCTTCTCTCGCTGAGAAAACACTATTTGTGACCTGTGATACAAAAATGCCATAACTTTTGTTCAAAGTGAGTTTTCAGTCAAGTTTCAACCTGAAAGCATAGAAAGATGCATAAACTTGAAGTTACAGCTTGATTTCAGTGAGTTTTCATCAAAATACAGGAGTTCTGCATGAAGTGTTCATTTTGGCCTTCTCTCGCTGAGAAAACACTATTTGTGACCTGTGATACAAAAATGCCATAACTTTTGTTCAAAGTGAGTTTTCAGTCAAGTTTCAACCTGAAAGCATAGAAAGATGCATAAACTTGAAGTTACAGCTTGATTTCAGTGAGTTTTCATCAAAATACAGGAGTTCTGCATGAAGTGTTCATTTTGGCCTTCTCTCGCTGGGAAAACGCTATTTGTGACCTGCGACACAGAACAGCCATAACTTTTGTTCAAAGTGAGTTTTCTGTCAAGTTTCAACCTGAAAGCATAGAAAGATGCATAAACTTGAAGTTACAGCTTGATTTCAGTGAGTTTTCATCAAAATACAGGAGTTCTGCATGAAGTGTTCATTTTGGCCTTCTCTCGCTGAGAAAACACTATTTGTGACCTGTGATACAAAAATGCCATAACTTTTGTTCAAAGTGAGTTTTCAGTCAAGTTTCAACCTGAAAGCATAGAAAGATGCATAAACTTGAAGTTACAGCTTGATTTCAGTGAGTTTTCATCAAAATACAGGAGTTCTGCATGAAGTGTTCATTTTTGCCTTCTCTCGCTGAGAAAACGCTATTTGTGACCTGCGACACAGAACAGCCATAACTTTTGTTCAAAGTGAGTTTTCTGTCAAGTTTCAACCTGAAAGCATAGAAAGATGCATAAACTTGAAGTTACAGCTTGATTTCAGTGAGTTTTCATCAAAATACAGGAGTTCTGCATGAAGTGTTCATTTTGGCCTTCTCTCGCTGAGAAAACACTATTTGTGACCTGTGATACAAAAATGCCATAACTTTTGTTCAAAGTGAGTTTTCAGTCAAGTTTCAACCTGAAAGCATAGAAAGATGCATAAACTTGAAGTTACAGCTTGATTTCAGTGAGTTTTCATCAAAATACAGGAGTTCTGCATGAAGTGTTCATTTTGGCCTTCTCTCGCTGAGAAAACACTATTTGTGACCTGTGATACAAAAATGCCATAACTTTTTTTCAAAGTGAGTTTTCAGTCAAGTTTCAACCTGAAAGCATAGAAAGATGCATAAACTTGAAGTTACAGCTTGATTTCAGTGAGTTTTCATCAAAATACAGGAGTTCTGCATGAAGTGTTCATTTTGGCCTTGTCTCTTTGAGAAAACGCTATTTGTGACCTGCGACACAGAACACCCATAACTTTTGTTCAAAGTGAGTTTTCAGTCAAGTTTCAACCTGAAAGCATAGGAAGATGCATAAACTTGAAGTTACAGCTTGATTTCAGTGAGTTTTCATCAAAATACAGGAGTTCTGCATGAAGTGTTCATTTTGGCCTTCTCTCGCTGAGAAAACACTATTTGTGACCTGTGATACAAAAATGCCATAACTTTTGTTCAAAGTGAGTTTTCAGTCAAGTTTCAACCTGAAAGCATAGAAAGATGCATAAACTTGAAGTTACAGCTTGATTTCAGTGAGTTTTCATCAAAATACAGGAGTTCTGCATGAAGTGTTCATTTTGGCCTTCTCTCGCTGAGAAAACACTATTTGTGACCTGTGATACAAAAATGCCATAACTTTTGTTCAAAGTGAGTTTTCAGTCAAGTTTCAACCTGAAAGCATAGAAAGATGCATAAACTTGAAGTTACAGCTTGATTTCAGTGAGTTTTCATCAAAATACAGGAGTTCTGCATGAAGTGTTCATGTTGGCCTTCTCTCGCTGAGAAAACACTATTTGTGACCTGTGATACAAAAATGCCATAACTTTTGTTCAAAGTGAGTTTTCAGTCAAGTTTCAACCTGAAAGCATAGAAAGATGCATAAACTTGAAGTTACAGCTTGATTTCAGTGAGTTTTCATCAAAATACAGGAGTTCTGCATGAAGTGTTCATTTTGGCCTTGTCTCGCTGAGAAAACGCTATTTGTGACCTGCGACACAGAACAGCCATAACTTTTGTTCAAAGTGAGTTTTCAGTCAAGTTTCAACCTGAAAGCATAGAAAGATGCATAAACTTGAAGTTACAGCTTGATTTCAGTGAGTTTTCATCAAAATACAGGAGTTCTGCATGAAGTGTTCATTTTGGCCTTCTCTCGCTGAGAAAACGCTATTTGTGACCTGCGACACAGAACACCCATAACTTTTGTTCAAAGTGAGTTTTCAGTCAAGTTTCAACCTGAAAGCATAGAAAGATGCATAAACTTGAAGTTACAGCTTGATTTCAGTGAGTTTTCATCAAAATACAGGAGTTCTGCATGAAGTGTTCATTTTGGCCTTGTCTCTTTGAGAAAACGCTATTTGTGACCTGCGACACAGAACACCCATAACTTTTGTTCAAAGTGAGTTTTCAGTCAACTTTCAACCTGAAAGCATAGGAAGATGCATAAACTTGAAGTTACAGCTTGATTTCAGTGAGTTTTCATCAAAATACAGGAGTTCTGCATGAAGTGTTCATTTTGGCCTTCTCTCGCTGAGAAAACACTATTTGTGACCTGTGATACAAAAATGCCATAACTTTTGTTCAAAGTGAGTTTTCAGTCAAGTTTCAACCTGAAAGCATAGAAAGATGCATAAACTTGAAGTTACAGCTTGATTTCAGTGAGTTTTCATCAAAATACAGGAGTTCTGCATGAAGTGTTCATTTTGGCCTTCTCTCGCTGAGAAAACGCTATTTGTGACCTGCGAAACAGAACAGCCATAACTTTTGTTCAAAGTGAGTTTTCTGTCAAGTTTCAACCTGAAAGCATAGAAAGATGCATAAACTTGAAGTTACAGCTTGATTTCAGTGAGTTTTCATCAAAATACAGGAGTTCTGCATGAAGTGTTCATTTTGGCCTTCTCTCGCTGAGAAAACACTATTTGTGACCTGTGATACAAAAATGCCATAACTTTTGTTCAAAGTGAGTTTTCAGTCAAGTTTCAACCTGAAAGCATAGAAAGATGCATAAACTTGAAGTTACATCTTGATTTCAGTGAGTTTTCATCAAAATACAGGAGTTCTGCATGAAGTGTTCATTTTGGCCTTGTCTCGCTGAGAAAACGCTATTTGTGACCTGCGACACAGAACAGCCATAACTTTTGTTCAAAGTGAGTTTTCAGTCAAGTTTCAACCTGAAAGCATAGAAAGATGCATAAACTTGAAGTTACAGCTTGATTTCAGTGAGTTTTCATCAAAATACAGGAGTTCTGCATGAAGTGTTCATTTTGACCTTCTCTCGCTGAGAAAACGCTATTTGTGACCTGCGACACAGAACAGCCATAACTTTTGTTCAAAGTGAGTTTTCTGTCAAGTTTCAACCTGAAAGCATAGAAAGATGCACAAACTTGAAGTTACAGCTTGATTTCAGTGAGTTTTCATCAAAATACAGGAGTTCTGCATGAAGTGTTCATTTTGGCCTTCTCTCGCTGAGAAAACACTATTTGTGACCTGTGATACAAAAATGCCATAACTTTTGTTCAAAGTGAGTTTTCAGTCAAGTTTCAACCTGAAAGCATAGAAAGATGCATAAACTTGAAGTTACAGCTTGATTTCAGTGAGTTTTCATCAAAATACAGGAGTTCTGCATGAAGTGTTCATTTTGGCCTTCTCTCGCTGAGAAAACACTATTTGTGACCTGTGATACAAAAATGCCATAACTTTTGTTCAAAGTGAGTTTTCAGTCAAGTTTCAACCTGAAAGCATAGAAAGATGCATAAACTTGAAGTTACATCTTGATTTCAGTGAGTTTTCATCAAAATACAGGAGTTCTGCATGAAGTGTTCATTTTGGCCTTGTCTCGCTGAGAAAACGCTATTTGTGACCTGCGACACAGAACAGCCATAACTTTTGTTCAAAGTGAGTTTTCAGTCAAGTTTCAACCTGAAAGCATAGAAAGATGCATAAACTTGAAGTTACAGCTTGATTTCAGTGAGTTTTCATCAAAATACAGGAGTTCTGCATGAAGTGTTCATTTTGACCTTCTCTCGCTGAGAAAACGCTATTTGTGACCTGCGACACAGAACAGCCATAACTTTTGTTCAAAGTGAGTTTTCTGTCAAGTTTCAACCTGAAAGCATAGAAAGATGCACAAACTTGAAGTTACAGCTTGATTTCAGTGAGTTTTCATCAAAATACAGGAGTTCTGCATGAAGTGTTCATTTTGGCCTTCTCTCGCTGAGAAAACACTATTTGTGACCTGTGATACAAAAATGCCATAACTTTTGTTCAAAGTGAGTTTTCAGTCAAGTTTCAACCTGAAAGCATAGAAAGATGCATAAACTTGAAGTTACAGCTTGATTTCAGTGAGTTTTCATCAAAATACAGGAGTTCTGCATGAAGTGTTCATTTTGGCCTTCTCTCGCTGAGAAAACACTATTTGTGACGTGTGATACAAAAATGCCATAACTTTTTTTCAAAGTGAGTTTTCAGTCAAGTTTCAACCTGAAAGCATAGAAAGATGCATAAACTTGAAGTTACAGCTTGATTTCAGTGAGTTTTCATCAAAATACAGGAGTTCTGCATGAAGTGTTCATTTTGGCCTTGTCTCGCTGAGAAAACGCTATTTGTGACCTGCGACACAGAACACCCATAACTTTTGTTCAAAGTGAGTTTTCAGTCAAGTTTCAACCTGAAAGCATAGAAAGATGCACAAACTTGAAGTTACAGCTTGATTTCAGTGAGTTTTCATCAAAATACAGGAGTTCTGCATGAAGTGTTCATTTTGGCCTTCTCTCGCTGAGAAAACACTATTTGTGACCTGTGATACAAAAATGCCATAACTTTTGTTCAAAGTGAGTTTTCAGTCAAGTTTCAACCTGAAAGCATAGAAAGATGCATAAACTTGAAGTTACAGCTTGATTTCAGTGAGTTTTCATCAAAATACAGGAGTTCTGCATGAAGTGTTCATTTTGGCCTTCTCTCGCTGAGAAAACACTATTTGTGACCTGTGATACAAAAATGCCATAACTTTTGTTCAAAGTGAGTTTTCAGTCAAGTTTCAACCTGAAAGCATAGAAAGATGCATAAACTTGAAGTTACAGCTTGATTTCAGTGAGTTTTCATCAAAATACAGGAGTTCTGCATGAAGTGTTCATTTTGGCCTTCTCTCGCTGGGAAAACGCTATTTGTGACCTGCGACACAGAACAGCCATAACTTTTGTTCAAAGTGAGTTTTCTGTCAAGTTTCAACCTGAAAGCATAGAAAGATGCATAAACTTAAAGTTACAGCTTGATTTCAGTGAGTTTTCATCAAAATACAGGAGTTCTGCATGAAGTGTTCATTTTGGCCTTCTCTCGCTGAGAAAACACTATTTGTGACCTGTGATACAAAAATGCCATAACTTTTGTTCAAAGTGAGTTTTCAGTCAAGTTTCAACCTGAAAGCATAGAAAGATGCATAATCTTGAATTTACAGCTTGATTTCAGTGAGTTTTCATCAAAATACAGGAGTTCTGCATGAAGTGTTCATTTTGGCCTTCTCTCGCTGAGAAAACACTATTTGTGACCTGTGATACAAAAATGCCATAACTTTTGTTCAAAGTGAGTTTTCAGTCAAGTTTCAACCTGAAAGCATAGAAAGATGCATAAACTTGAAGTTACAGCTTGATTTCAGTGAGTTTTCATCAAAATACAGGAGTTCTGCATGAAGTGTTCATTTTGGCCATCTCTCGCTGAGAAAACACTATTTGTGACCTGTGATACAAAAATGCCATAACTTTTGTTCAAAGTGAGTTTTCAGTCAAGTTTCAACCTGAAAGCATAGAAAGATGCATAAACTTGAAGTTACAGCTTGATTTCAGTGAGTTTTCATCAAAATACAGGAGTTCTGCATGAAGTGTTCATTTTGGCCTTGTCTCTTTGAGAAAACGCTATTTGTGACCTGCGACACAGAACACCCATAACTTTTGTTCAAAGTGAGTTTTCAGTCAAGTTTCAACCTGAAAGCATAGGAAGATGCATAAACTTGAAGTTACAGCTTGATTTCAGTGAGTTTTCATCAAAATACAGGAGTTCTGCATGAAGTGTTCATTTTGGCCTTCTCTCGCTGAGAAAACACTATTTGTGACCTGTGATACAAAAATGCCATAACTTTTGTTCAAAGTGAGTTTTCAGTCAAGTTTCAACCTGAAAGCATAGAAAGATGCATAAACTTGAAGTTACAGCTTGATTTCAGTGAGTTTTCATCAAAATACAGGAGTTCTGCATGAAGTGTTCATTTTGGCCTTCTCTCGCTGAGAAAACACTATTTGTGACCTGTGATACAAAAATGCCATAACTTTTGTTCAAAGTGAGTTTTCAGTCAAGTTTCAACCTGAAAGCATAGAAAGATGCATAAACTTGAAGTTACAGCTTGATTTCAGTGAGTTTTCATCAAAATACAGGAGTTCTGCATGAAGTGTTCATTTTGGCCTTGTCTCGCTGAGAAAACGCTATTTGTGACCTGCGACACAGAACAGCCATAACTTTTGTTCAAAGTGAGTTTTCAGTCAAGTTTCAACCTGAAAGCATAGAAAGATGCATAAACTTGAAGTTACAGCTTGATTTCAGTGAGTTTTCATCAAAATACAGGAGTTCTGCATGAAGTGTTCATTTTGACCTTCTCTCGCTGAGAAAACGCTATTTGTGACCTGCGACACAGAACAGCCATAACTTTTGTTCAAAGTGAGTTTTCTGTCAAGTTTCAACCTGAAAGCATAGAAAGATGCACAAACTTGAAGTTACAGCTTGATTTCAGTGAGTTTTCATCAAAATACAGGAGTTCTGCATGAAGTGTTCATTTTGGCCTTCTCTCGCTGAGAAAACACTATTTGTGACCTGTGATACAAAAATGCCATAACTTTTGTTCAAAGTGAGTTTTCAGTCAAGTTTCAACCTGAAAGCATAGAAAGATGCATAAACTTGAAGTTACAGCTTGATTTCAGTGAGTTTTCATCAAAATACAGGAGTTCTGCATGAAGTGTTCATTTTGGCCTTCTCTCGCTGAGAAAACACTATTTGTGACCTGTGATACAAAAATGCCATAACTTTTTTTCAAAGTGAGTTTTCAGTCAAGTTTCAACCTGAAAGCATAGAAAGATGCATAAACTTGAAGTTACAGCTTGATTTCAGTGAGTTTTCATCAAAATACAGGAGTTCTGCATGAAGTGTTCATTTTGGCCTTGTCTCGCTGAGAAAACGCTATTTGTGACCTGCGACACAGAACACCCATAACTTTTGTTCAAAGTGAGTTTTCAGTCAAGTTTCAACCTGAAAGCATAGAAAGATGCACAAACTTGAAGTTACAGCTTGATTTCAGTGAGTTTTCATCAAAATACAGGAGTTCTGCATGAAGTGTTCATTTTGGCCTTCTCTCGCTGAGAAAACACTATTTGTGACCTGTGATACAAAAATGCCATAACTTTTGTTCAAAGTGAGTTTTCAGTCAAGTTTCAACCTGAAAGCATAGAAAGATGCATAATCTTGAAGTTACAGCTTGATTTCAGTGAGTTTTCATCAAAATACAGGAGTTCTGCATGAAGTGTTCATTTTGGCCTTCTCTCGCTGAGAAAACACTATTTGTGACCTGTGATACAAAAATGCCATAACTTTTGTTCAAAGTGAGTTTTCAGTCAAGTTTCAACCTGAAAGCATAGAAAGATGCATAAACTTGAAGTTACAGCTTGATTTCAGTGAGTTTTCATCAAAATACAGGAGTTCTGCATGAAGTGTTCATTTTGGCCTTCTCTCGCTGAGAAAACACTATTTGTGACCTGTGATACAAAAATGCCATAACTTTTGTTCAAAGTGAGTTTTCAGTCAAGTTTCAACCTGAAAGCATAGAAAGATGCATAAACTTGAAGTTACAGCTTGATTTCAGTGAGTTTTCATCAAAATACAGGAGTTCTGCATGAAGTGTTCATTTTGGCCTTGTCTCTTTGAGAAAACGCTATTTGTGACCTGCGACACAGAACACCCATAACTTTTGTTCAAAGTGAGTTTTCAGTCAAGTTTCAACCTGAAAGCATAGGAAGATGCATAAACTTGAAGTTACAGCTTGATTTCAGTGAGTTTTCATCAAAATACAGGAGTTCTGCATGAAGTGTTCATTTTGGCCTTCTCTCGCTGAGAAAACACTATTTGTGACCTGTGATACAAAAATGCCATAACTTTTGTTCAAAGTGAGTTTTCAGTCAAGTTTCAACCTGAAAGCATAGAAAGATGCATAAACTTGAAGTTACAGCTTGATTTCAGTGAGTTTTCATCAAAATACAGGAGTTCTGCATGAAGTGTTCATTTTGGCCTTCTCTCGCTGGGAAAACGCTATTTGTGACCTGCGACACAGAACAGCCATAACTTTTGTTCAAAGTGAGTTTTCTGTCAAGTTTCAACCTGAAAGCATAGAAAGATGCATAAACTTGAAGTTACAGCTTGATTTCAGTGAGTTTTCATCAAAATACAGGAGTTCTGCATGAAGTGTTCATTTTGGCCTTCTCTCGCTGAGAAAACACTATTTGTGACCTGTGATACAAAAATGCCATAACTTTTGTTCAAAGTGAGTTTTCAGTCAAGTTTCAACCTGAAAGCATAGAAAGATGCATAAACTTGAAGTTACAGCTTGATTTCAGTGAGTTTTCATCAAAATACAGGAGTGCTGCATGAAGTGTTCATTTTGGCCTTCTCTCGCTGAGAAAACACTATTTGTGACCTGTGATACAAAAATGCCATAACTTTAATTCAAAGTGAGTTTTCTGTCAAGTTTCAACCTGAAAGCATAGAAAGATGCATAAACTTGAAGTTACAGCTTGATTTCAGTGAGTTTTCATCAAAATACAGGAGTTCTGCATGAAGTGTTCATTTTGGCCTTCTCTCGCTGAGAAAACACTATTTGTGACCTGTGATACAAAAATGCCATAACTTTTGTTCAAAGTGAGTTTTCAGTCAAGTTTCAACCTGAAAGCATAGAAAGATGCATAAACTTGAAGTTACAGCTTGATTTCAGTGAGTTTTCATCAAAATACAGGAGTTCTGCATGAAGTGTTCATTTTGACCTTCTCTCGCTGAGAAAACGCTATTTGTGACCTGCGACACAGAACAGCCATAACTTTTGTTCAAAGTGAGTTTTCTGTCAAGTTTCAACCTGAAAGCATAGAAAGAATGCACAAACTTGAAGTTACAGCTTGATTTCAGTGAGTTTTCATCAAAATACAGGAGTTCTGCATGAAGTGTTCATTTGGCCTTCTCTCGCTGAGAAAACACTATTTGTGACCTGTGATACAAAAATGCCATAACTTTTGTTCAAAGTGAGTTTTCAGTCAAGTTTCAACCTGAAAGCATAGAAAGATGCATAAACTTGAAGTTACAGCTTGATTTCAGTGAGTTTTCATCAAAATACAGGAGTTCTGCATGAAGTGTTCATTTTGGCCTTCTCTCGCTGAGAAAACACTATTTGTGACCTGTGATACAAAAATGCCATAACTTTTTTTCAAAGTGAGTTTTCAGTTAAGTTTCAACCTGAAAGCATAGAAAGATGCATAAACTTGAAGTTACAGCTTGATTTCAGTGAGTTTTCATCAAAATACAGGAGTTCTGCATGAAGTGTTCATTTTGGCCTTGTCTCTTTGAGAAAACGCTATTTGTGACCTGCGACACAGAACACCCATAACTTTTGTTCAAAGTGAGTTTTCAGTCAAGTTTCAACCTGAAAGCATAGGAAGATGCATAAACTTGAAGTTACAGCTTGATTTCAGTGAGTTTTCATCAAAATACAGGAGTTC
>NW_028234273.1:0-34739 GCF_037954235.1 Aulostomus chinensis
ACTTTGAACAAAAGTTATGGCTGTTCTGTGTCGCAGGTCACAAATAGCGTTTTCTCAGCGAGAGAAGGCCAAAATGAACACTTCATGCAGAACTCCTGTATTTTGATGAAAACTCACTGAAATCAAGCTGTAACTTCAAGTTTATGCATCTTTCTATGCTTTCAGGTTGAAACTTGACTGAAAACTCACTTTGAACAAAAGTTATGGCATTTTTGTATCACAGGTCACAAATAGTGTTTTCTCAGCGAGAGAAGGCCAAAATGAACACTTCATGCAGAACTCCTGTATTTTGATGAAAACTCACTGAAATCAAGCTGTGACTTCAAGTTTATGCATCTTTCTATGCTTTCAGGTTGAAACTTGACTGAAAACTCACTTTGAACAAAAGTTATGGCATTTTTGTATCACAGGTCACAAATAGTGTTTTCTCAGCGAGAGAAGGCCAAAATGAACACTTCATGCAGAACTCCTGTATTTTGATGAAAACTCACTGAAATCAAGCTGTAACTTCAAGCTTATGCATCTTTCTATGCTTTCAGGTTGAAACTTGACTAAAAACTCACTTTGAACAAAAGTTATGGCATTTTTGTATCACAGGTCACAAATAGTGTTTTCTCAGCGAGAGAAGGCCAAAATGAACATTTCATGCAGAACTCCTGTATTTTGATGAAAACTCACTGAAATCAAGCTGTAACTTCAAGTTTATGCATCTTTCTATGCTTTCAGGTTGAAACTTGACTGAAAACTCACTTTGAACAAAAGTTATGGCATTTTTGTATCACAGGTCACAAATAGTGTTTTCTCAGCGAGAGAAGGCCAAAATGAACACTTCATGCAGAACTCCTGTATTTTGATGAAAAACTCACTGAAATCAAGCTGTAACTTCAAGTTTATGCTTCTTTCTATGCTTTCAGGTTGAAACTTGACTGAAAACTCACTTTGAACAAAAGTTATGGCATTTTTGTATCACAGGTCACAAATAGTGTTTTCTCAGCGAGAGAAGGCCATAATGAACACTTCATGCAGAACTCCTGTATTTTGATGAAAACTCACTGAAATCAAGCTGTAACTTCAAGTTTATGCATCTTTCTATGCTTTCAGGTTGAAACTTGACTGAAAACTCACTTTGAACAAAAGTTATGGCATTTTTGTATCACAGGTCACAAATAGTGTTTTCTCAGCGAGAGAAGGCAAAAATGAACACTTCATGCAGAACTCCTGTATTTTGATGAAAACTCACTGAAATCAAGCTGTAACTTAAAGTTTATGCATCTTTCTATGCTTTCAGGTTGAAACTTGACTGAAAATTCACTTTGAACAAAAGTTATGGCATTTTTGTATCACAGGTCACAAATAGTGTTTTCTCAGCGAGAGAAGGCCAAAATGAACACTTCATGCAGAACTCCTGTATTTTGATGAAAACTCACTGAAATCAAGCTGTAACTTCAAGTTTATGCATCTTTCTATGCTTTCAGGTTGAAACTTGACTGAAAACTCACTTTGAACAAAAGTTATGGCATTTTTGTATCACAGGTCACAAATAGTGTTTTCTCAGCGAGAGAAGGCCAAAATGAACACTTCATGCAGAACTCCTGTATTTTGATGAAAACTCACTGAAATCAAGCTGTAACTTCAAGTTTATGCATCTTTCTATGCTTTCAGGTTGAAACTTGACTGAAAACTCACTTTGAACAAAAGTTATGGCATTTTTGTATCACAGGTCACAAATAGTGTTTTCTCAGCGAGAGAAGGCCAAAATGAACACTTCATGCAGAACTCCTGTATTTTGATGAAAACTCACTGAAATCAAGCTGTAACTTCAAGTTTATGCATCTTTCTATGCTTTCAGGTTGAAACTTGACTGAAAACTCACTTTGAACAAAAGTTATGGCATTTTTGTATCACAGGTCACAAATAGTGTTTTCTCAGCGAGAGAAGGCCAAAATGAACACTTCATGCAGAACTCCTGTATTTTGATGAAAACTCACTGAAATCAAGCTGTAACTTCAAGTTTATGCATCTTTCTATGCTTTCAGGTTGAAACTTGACTGAAAACTCACTTTGAACAAAAGTTATGGCATTTTTGTATCACAGGTCACAAATAGTGTTTTCTCAGCGAGAGAAGGCCAAAATGAACACTTCATGCAGAACTCCTGTATTTTGATGAAAACTCACTGAAATCAAGCTGTAACTTCAAGTTTATGCATCTTTCTATGCTTTCAGGTTGAAACTTGACTAAAAACTCACTTTGAACAAAAGTTATGGCATTTTTGTATCACAGGTCACAAATAGTGTTTTCTCAGCGAGAGAAGGCCAAAATGAACACTTCATGCAGAACTCCTGTATTTTGATGAAAACTCACTGAAATCAAGCTGTAACTTCAAGTTTATGCATCTTTCTATGCTTTCAGGTTGAAACTTGACTGAAAACTCACTTTGAACAAAAGTTATGGCATTTTTGTATCACAGGTCACAAATAGTGTTTTCTCAGCGAGAGAAGGCCAAAATGAACACTTCATGCAGAACTCCTGTATTTTGATGAAAACTCACTGAAATCAAGCTGTAACTTCAAGTTTATGCATCTTTCTATGCTTTCAGGTTGAAACTTGACTGAAAACTCACTTTGAACAAAAGTTATGGCATTTTTGTATCACAGGTCACAAATAGTGTTTTCTCAGCGAGAGAAGGCCAAAATGAACACTTCATGCAGAACTCCTGTATTTTGATGAAAACTCACTGAAATCAAGCTGTAACTTCAAGTTTATGCATCTTTCTATGCTTTCAGGTTGAAACTTGACTGAAAACTCACTTTGAACAAAAGTTATGGCATTTTTGTATCACAGGTCACAAATAGTGTTTTCTCAGCGAGAGAAGGCCAAAATGAACACTTCATGCAGAACTCCTGTATTTTGATGAAAACTCACTGAAATCAAGCTGTAACTTCAAGTTTATGCATCTTTCTATGCTTTCAGGTTGAAACTTGACAGAAAACTCACTTTGAACAAAAGTTATGGCATTTTTGTATCACAGGTCACAAATAGTGTTTTCTCAGCGAGAGAAGGCCAAAATGAACACTTCATGCAGAACTCCTGTATTTTGATGAAAACTCACTGAAATCAAGCTGTAACTTCAAGTTTATGCATCTTTCTATGCTTTCAGGTTGAAACTTGACTGAAAACTCACTTTGAACAAAAGTTATGGCATTTTTGTATCACAGGTCACAAATAGTGTTTTCTCAGCGAGAGAAGGCCAAAATGAACACTTCATGCAGAACTCCTGTATTTTGATGAAAACTCACTGAAATCAAGCTGTAACTTCAAGTTTATGCATCTTTCTATGCTTTCAGGTTGAAACTTGACTGAAAACTCACTTTGAACAAAAGTTATGGCATTTTTGTATCACAGGTCACAAATAGTGTTTTCTCAGCGAGAGAAGGCCAAAATGAACACTTCATGCAGAACTCCTGTATTTTGATGAAAACTCACTGAAATCAAGCTGTAACTTCAAGTTTATGCATCTTTCTATGCTTTCAGGTTGAAACTTGACTGAAAACTCACTTTGAACAAAAGTTATGGCATTTTTGTATCACAGGTCACAAATAGTGTTTTCTCAGCGAGAGAAGGCCAAAATGAACACTTCATGCAGAACTCCTGTATTTTGATGAAAACTCACTGAAATCAAGCTGTAACTTCAAGTTTATGCATCTTTCTATGCTTTCAGGTTGAAACTTGACAGAAAACTCACTTTGAACAAAAGTTATGGCTGTTCTGTGTCGCAGGTCACAAATAGTGTTTTCTCAGCGAGAGAAGGCCAAAATGAACACTTCATGCAGAACTCCTGTATTTTGATGAAAACTCACTGAAATCAAGCTGTAACTTCAAGTTTATGCATCTTTCTATGCATTCAGGTTGAAACTTGACAGAAAACTCACTTTGAACAAAAGTTATGGCTGTTCTGTGTCGCAGGTCACAAATAGCGTTTTCTCAGCGAGAGAAGGCCAAAATGAACACTTCATGCAGAACTCCTGTATTTTGATGAAAACTCACTGAAATCAAGCTGTAACTTCAAGTTTATGCATCTTTCTATGCTTTCAGGTTGAAACTTGACTGAAAACTCACTTTGAACAAAAGTTATGGCATTTTTGTATCACAGGTCACAAATAGTGTTTTCTCAGCGAGAGAAGGCCAAAATGAACACTTCATGCAGAACTCCTGTATTTTGATGAAAACTCACTGAAATCAAGCTGTAACTTCAAGTTTATGCATCTTTCTATGCTTTCAGGTTGAAACTTGACTGAAAACTCACTTTGAACAAAAGTTATGGCATTTTTGTATCACAGGTCACAAATAGTGTTTTCTCAGCGAGAGAAGGCCAAAATGAACACTTCATGCAGAACTCCTGTATTTTGATGAAAACTCACTGAAATCAAGCTGTAACTTCAAGTTTATGCATCTTTCTATGCTTTCAGGTTGAAACTTGACTGAAAACTCACTTTGAACAAAAGTTATGGCATTTTTGTATCACAGGTCACAAATAGTGTTTTCTCAGCGAGAGAAGGCCAAAATGAACACTTCATGCAGAACTCCTGTATTTTGATGAAAACTCACTGAAATCAAGCTGTAACTTCAAGTTTATGCATCTTTCTATGCTTTCAGGTTGAAACTTGACTGAAAACTCACTTTGAACAAAAGTTATGGCATTTTTGTATCACAGGTCACAAATAGTGTTTTCTCAGCGAGAGAAGGCCAAAATGAACACTTCATGCAGAACTCCTGTATTTTGATGAAAACTCACTGAAATCAAGCTGTAACTTCAAGTTTATGCATCTTTCTATGCTTTCAGGTTGAAACTTGACTGAAAACTCACTTTGAACAAAAGTTATGGCATTTTTGTATCACAGGTCACAAATAGTGTTTTCTCAGCGAGAGAAGGCCAAAATGAACACTTCATGCAGAACTCCTGTATTTTGATGAAAACTCACTGAAATCAAGCTGTAACTTCAAGTTTATGCATCTTTCTATGCTTTCAGGTTGAAACTTGACAGAAAACTCACTTTGAACAAAAGTTATGGCTGTTCTGTGTCGCAGGTCACAAATAGTGTTTTCTCAGCGAGAGAAGGCCAAAATGAACACTTCATGCAGAACTCCTGTATTTTGATGAAAACTCACTGAAATCAAGCTGTAACTTCAAGTTTATGCATCTTTCTATGCATTCAGGTTGAAACTTGACAGAAAACTCACTTTGAACAAAAGTTATGGCTGTTCTGTGTCGCAGGTCACAAATAGCGTTTTCTCAGCGAGAGAAGGCCAAAATGAACACTTCATGCAGAACTCCTGTATTTTGATGAAAACTCACTGAAATCAAGCTGTAACTTCAAGTTTATGCATCTTTCTATGCTTTCAGGTTGAAACTTGACTGAAACTCACTTTGAACAAAAGTTATGGCATTTTTGTATCACAGGTCACAAATAGTGTTTTCTCAGCGAGAGAAGGCCAAAATGAACACTTCATGCAGAACTCCTGTATTTTGATGAAAACTCACTGAAATCAAGCTGTAACTTCAAGTTTATGCATCTTTCTATGCTTTCAGGTTGAAACTTGACTGAAAACTCACTTTGAACAAAAGTTATGGCATTTTTGTATCACAGGTCACAAATAGTGTTTTCTCAGCGAGAGAAGGCCAAAATGAACACTTCATGCAGAACTCCTGTATTTTGATGAAAACTCACTGAAATCAAGCTGTAACTTCAAGTTTATGCATCTTTCTATGCTTTCAGGTTGAAACTTGACTGAAAACTCACTTTGAACAAAAGTTATGGCATTTTTGTATCACAGGTCACAAATAGTGTTTTCTCAGCGAGAGAAGGCCAAAATGAACACTTCATGCAGAACTCCTGTATTTTGATGAAAACTCACTGAAATCAAGCTGTAACTTCAAGTTTATGCATCTTTCTATGCTTTCAGGTTGAAACTTGACTGAAAACTCACTTTGAACAAAAGTTATGGCATTTTTGTATCACAGGTCACAAATAGTGTTTTCTCAGCGAGAGAAGGCCAAAATGAACACTTCATGCAGAACTCCTGTATTTTGATGAAAACTCACTGAAATCAAGCTGTAACTTCAAGTTTATGCATCTTTCTATGCTTTCAGGTTGAAACTTGACTGAAAACTCACTTTGAACAAAAGTTATGGCATTTTTGTATCACAGGTCACAAATAGTGTTTTCTCAGCGAGAGAAGGCCAAAATGAACACTTCATGCAGAACTCCTGTATTTTGATGAAAACTCACTGAAATCAAGCTGTAACTTCAAGTTTATGCATCTTTCTATGCTTTCAGGTTGAAACTTGACTGAAAACTCACTTTGAACAAAAGTTATGGCATTTTTGTATCACAGGTCACAAATAGTGTTTTCTCAGCGAGAGAAGGCCAAAATGAACACTTCATGCAGAACTCCTGTATTTTGATGAAAACTCACTGAAATCAAGCTGTAACTTCAAGTTTATGCATCTTTCTATGCTTTCAGGTTGAAACTTGACTGAAAACTCACTTTGAACAAAAGTTATGGCATTTTTGTATCACAGGTCACAAATAGTGTTTTCTCAGCGAGAGAAGGCCAAAATGAACACTTCATGCAGAACTCCTGTATTTTGATGAAAACTCACTGAAATCAAGCTGTAACTTCAAGTTTATGCATCTTTCTATGCTTTCAGGTTGAAACTTGACTGAAAACTCACTTTGAACAAAAGTTATGGCATTTTTGTATCACAGGTCACAAATAGTGTTTTCTCAGCGAGAGAAGGCCAAAATGAACACTTCATGCAGAACTCCTGTATTTTGATGAAAACTCACTGAAATCAAGCTGTAACTTCAAGTTTATGCATCTTTCTATGCTTTCAGGTTGAAACTTGACAGAAAACTCACTTTGAACAAAAGTTATGGCTGTTCTGTGTCGCAGGTCACAAATAGTGTTTTCTCAGCGAGAGAAGGCCAAAATGAACACTTCATGCAGAACTCCTGTATTTTGATGAAAACTCACTGAAATCAAGCTGTAACTTCAAGTTTATGCATCTTTCTATGCATTCAGGTTGAAACTTGACAGAAAACTCACTTTGAACAAAAGTTATGGCTGTTCTGTGTCGCAGGTCACAAATAGCGTTTTCTCAGCGAGAGAAGGCCAAAATGAACACTTCATGCAGAACTCCTGTATTTTGATGAAAACTCACTGAAATCAAGCTGTAACTTCAAGTTTATGCATCTTTCTATGCTTTCAGGTTGAAACTTGACTGAAAACTCACTTTGAACAAAAGTTATGGCATTTTTGTATCACAGGTCACAAATAGTGTTTTCTCAGCGAGAGAAGGCCAAAATGAACACTTCATGCAGAACTCCTGTATTTTGATGAAAACTCACTGAAATCAAGCTGTAACTTCAAGTTTATGCATCTTTCTATGCTTTCAGGTTGAAACTTGACTGAAAACTCACTTTGAACAAAAGTTATGGCATTTTTGTATCACAGGTCACAAATAGTGTTTTCTCAGCGAGAGAAGGCCAAAATGAACACTTCATGCAGAACTCCTGTATTTTGATGAAAACTCACTGAAATCAAGCTGTAACTTCAAGTTTATGCATCTTTCTATGCTTTCAGGTTGAAACTTGACTGAAAACTCACTTTGAACAAAAGTTATGGCATTTTTGTATCACAGGTCACAAATAGTGTTTTCTCAGCGAGAGAAGGCCAAAATGAACACTTCATGCAGAACTCCTGTATTTTGATGAAAACTCACTGAAATCAAGCTGTAACTTCAAGTTTATGCATCTTTCTATGCTTTCAGGTTGAAACTTGACTGAAAACTCACTTTGAACAAAAGTTATGGCATTTTTGTATCACAGGTCACAAATAGTGTTTTCTCAGCGAGAGAAGGCCAAAATGAACACTTCATGCAGAACTCCTGTATTTTGATGAAAACTCACTGAAATCAAGCTGTAACTTCAAGTTTATGCATCTTTCTATGCTTTCAGGTTGAAACTTGACTGAAAACTCACTTTGAACAAAAGTTATGGCATTTTTGTATCACAGGTCACAAATAGTGTTTTCTCAGCGAGAGAAGGCCAAAATGAACACTTCATGCAGAACTCCTGTATTTTGATGAAAACTCACTGAAATCAAGCTGTAACTTCAAGTTTATGCATCTTTCTATGCTTTCAGGTTGAAACTTGACTGAAAACTCACTTTGAACAAAAGTTATGGCATTTTTGTATCACAGGTCACAAATAGTGTTTTCTCAGCGAGAGAAGGCCAAAATGAACACTTCATGCAGAACTCCTGTATTTTGATGAAAACTCACTGAAATCAAGCTGTAACTTCAAGTTTATGCATCTTTCTATGCTTTCAGGTTGAAACTTGACTAAAAACTCACTTTGAACAAAAGTTATGGCATTTTTGTATCACAGGTCACAAATAGTGTTTTCTCAGCGAGAGAAGGCCAAAATGAACACTTCATGCAGAACTCCTGTATTTTGATGAAAACTCACTGAAATCAAGCTGTAACTTCAAGTTTATGCATCTTTCTATGCTTTCAGGTTGAAACTTGACTGAAAACTCACTTTGAACAAAAGTTATGGCATTTTTGTATCACAGGTCAGAAATAGTGTTTTCTCAGCGAGAGAAGGCCAAAATGAACACTTCATGCAGAACTCCTGTATTTTGATGAAAACTCACTGAAATCAAGCTGTAACTTCAAGTTTATGCATCTTTCTATGCTTTCAGGTTGAAACTTGACTGAAAACTCACTTTGAACAAAAGTTATGGCATTTTTGTATCACAGGTCACAAATAGTGTTTTCTCAGCGAGAGAAGGCCAAAATGAACACTTCATGCAGAACTCCTGTATTTTGATGAAAACTCACTGAAATCAAGCTGTAACTTCAAGTTTATGCATCTTTCTATGCTTTCAGGTTGAAACTTGACTGAAAACTCACTTTGAACAAAAGTTATGGCATTTTTGTATCACAGGTCACAAATAGTGTTTTCTCAGCGAGAGAAGGCCAAAATGAACACTTCATGCAGAACTCCTGTATTTTGATGAAAACTCACTGAAATCAAGCTGTAACTTCAAGTTTATGCATCTTTCTATGCTTTCAGGTTGAAACTTGACAGAAAACTCACTTTGAACAAAAGTTATGGCATTTTTGTATCACAGGTCACAAATAGTGTTTTCTCAGCGAGAGACGGCCAAAATGAACACTTCATGCAGAACTCCTGTATTTTGATGAAAACTCACTGAAATCAAGCTGTAACTTCAAGTTATGCATCTTTCTATGCTTTCAGGTTGAAACTTGACTGAAAACTCACTTTGAACAAAAGTTATGGCATTTTTGTATCACAGGTCACAAATAGTGTTTTCTCAGCGAGAGAAGGCCAAAATGAACACTTCATGCAGAACTCCTGTATTTTGAGGAAAACTCACTGAAATCAAGCTGTAACTTCAAGTTTATGCATCTTTCTATGCTTTCAGGTTGAAACTTGACTGAAAACTCACTTGGAACAAAAGTTATGGCATTTTTGTATCACAGGTCACAAATAGTGTTTTCTCAGCGAGAGAAGGCCAAAATGAACACTTCATGCAGAACTCCTGTATTTTGATGAAAACTCACTGAAATCAAGCTGTAACTTCAAGTTTATGCATCTTTCTATGCTTTCAGGTTGAAACTTGACTGAAAACTCACTTTGAACAAAAGTTATGGCATTTTTGTATCACAGGTCACAAATAGTGTTTTCTCAGCGAGAGAAGGCCAAAATGAACACTTCATGCAGAACTCCTGTATTTTGATGAAAACTCACTGAAATCAAGCTGTAACTTCAAGTTTATGCATCTTTCTATGCTTTCAGGTTGAAACTTGACTGAAAACTCACTTTGAACAAAAGTTATGGCATTTTTGTATCACAGGTCACAAATAGTGTTTTCTCAGCGAGAGAAGGCCAAAATGAACACTTCATGCAGAACTCCTATATTTTGATGAAAACTCACTGAAATCAAGCTGTAACTTCAAGTTTATGCATCTTTCTATGCTTTCAGGTTGAAACTTGACTGAAAACTCACTTTGAACAAAAGTTATGGCATTTTTGTATCACAGGTCACAAATAGCGTTTTCTCAGCGAGAGAAGGCCAAAATGAACACTTCATGCAGAACTCCTGTATTTTGATGAAAACTCACTGAAATCAAGCTGTAACTTCAAGTTTATGCATCTTTCGATGCTTTCAGGTTGAAACTTGACTGAAAACTCACTTTGAACAAAAGTTATGGCTGTTCCGTGTCGCAGGTCACAAATAGCGTTTTCTCAGCGAGACAAGGCCAAAATGAACACTTCATGCAGAACTCCTGTATTTTGATGAAAACTCACTGAAATCAAGCTGTAACTTCAAGTTTATGCATCTTTCTATGCTTTCAGGTTGAAACTTGACTGTAAACTCACTTTGAAAAAAGTTATGGCTGTTCTGTGTCGCAGGTCACAAATAGCGTTTTCTCAGCGAGAGAAGGCCAAAATGAACACTTCATGCAGAACTCCTGTATTTTGATGAAAACTCACTGAAATCAAGCTTTAACTTCAAGTTTATGCATCTTTCTATGCTTTCAGGTTGAAACTTGACTGAAAACTGACTTTGAACAAAAGTTATGGCTGTTCCGTGTCGCAGGTAACAAATAGTGTTTTCTCAGCGAGAGAAGGCCAAAATGAACACTTCATGCAGAACTCCTATATTTTGATGAAAACTCACTGAAATCAAGCTGTAAGTTCAAGTTTATGCGTCTTTCTATGCTTTCAGGTTGAAACTTGACAGAAAACTCACTTTGAACAAAAGTTGTGGCATTTTTGTATCACAGGTCACAAATAGTGTTTTCTCAGCGAGAGAAGGCCAAAATGAACACTTCATGCAGAATTCCTGTATTTTGATGAAAACTCACTGAAATCAAGCTGTAACTTCAAGTTTATGCATCTTTCTATGCTTTCAGGTTGAAACTTGACTGAAAACTCACTTTGAACAAAAGTTATGGCATTTTTGTATCACAGGTCACTAATAGTGTTTTCTCAGCGAGAGAAGGCCAAAATGAACACTTCATGCAGAACTCCTGTATTTTGATGAAAACTCACTGAAATCAAGCTGTAACTTCAAGTTTATGCATCTTTCTATGCTTTCAGGTTGAAACTTGACTGAAAACTCACTTTGAACAAAAGTTATGGCATTTTTGTATCACAGGTCACAAATAGTGTTTTCTCAGCGAGAGAAGGCCAAAATGAACACTTCATGCAGAACTCCTGTATTTTGATGAAAACTCACTGAAATCAAGCTGTAACTTCAAGTTTATGCATCTTTCTATGCTTTCAGGTTGAAACTTGACTGAAAACTCACTTTGAACAAAAGTTATGGCATTTTTGTATCACAGGTCACAAATAGTGTTTTCTCAGCGAGAGAAGGCCAAAATGAACACTTCATGCAGAACTCCTATATTTTGATGAAAACTCACTGAAATCAAGCTGTAACTTCAAGTTTATGCATCTTTCTATGCTTTCAGGTTGAAACTTGACTGAAAACTCACTTTGAACAAAAGTTATGGCATTTTTGTATCACAGGTCACAAATAGTGTTTTCTCAGCGAGAGAAGGCCAAAATGAACACTTCATGCAGAACTCCTGTATTTTGATGAAAACTCACTGAAATCAAGCTGTAACTTCAAGTTTATGCATCTTTCTATGCTTTCAGGTTGAAACTTGACTGAAAACTCACTTTGAACAAAAGTTATGGCATTTTTGTATCACAGGTCACAAATAGTGTTTTCTCAGCGAGAGAAGGCCAAAATGAACACTTCATGCAGAACTCCTGTATTTTGATGAAAACTCACTGAAATCAAGCTGTAACTTCAAGTTTATGCATCTTTCTATGCTTTCAGGTTGAAACTTGACTGAAAACTCACTTTGAACAAAAGTTATGGCTGTTCTGTGTCGCAGGTCACAAATAGCGTTTTCTCAGCGAGAGAAGGCCAAAATGAACACTTCATGCAGAACTCCTGTATTTTGATGAAAACTCACTGAAATCAAGCTGTAACTTCAAGTTTATGCATCTTTCTATGCTTTCAGGTTGAAACTTGACAGAAAACTCACTTTGAACAAAAGTTATGGCATTTTTGTATCACAGGTCACAAATAGTGTTTTCTCAGCGAGAGAAGGCCAAAATGAACACTTCATGCAGAACTCCTGTATTTTGATGAAAACTCACTGAAATCAAGCTGTAACTTCAAGTTTATGCATCTTTCTATGCTTTCAGGTTGAAACTTGACTGAAAACTCACTTTGAACAAAAGTTATGGCATTTTTGTATCACAGGTCACAAATAGCGTTTTCTAAGCGAGAGAAGGCCAAAATGAACACTTCATGCAGAACTCCTGTATTTTGATGAAAACTCACTGAAATCAAGCTGTAACTTCAAGTTTATGCATCTTTCTATGCTTTCAGGTTGAAACTTGACAGAAAACTCACTTTGAACAAAAGTTATGGCATTTTTGTATCACAGGTCACAAATAGTGTTTTCTCAGCGAGAGAAGGCCAAAATGAACACTTCATGCAGAACTCCTGTATTTTGATGAAAACTCACTGAAATCAAGCTGTAACTTCAAGTTTATGCATCTTTCTATGCTTTCAGTTTGAAACTTGACTGAAAACTCACTTTGAACAAAAGTTATGGCATTTTTGTATCACAGGTCACAAATAGTGTTTTCTCAGCGAGAGAAGGCCAAAATGAACACTTCATGCAGAACTCCTGTATTTTGATGAAAACTCACTGAAATCAAGCTGTAACTTCAAGTTTATGCATCTTTCTATGCTTTCAGGTTGAAACTTGACTGAAAACTCACTTTGAACAAAAGTTATGGCATTTTTGTATCACAGGTCACAAATAGTGTTTTCTCAGCGAGAGAAGGCCAAAATGGACACTTCATGCAGAACTCCTGTATTTTGATGAAAACTCACTGAAATCAAGCTGTAACTTCAGGTTTATGCATCTTTCTATGCTTTTAGGTTGAAACTTGACAGAAAACTCACTTTGAACAAAAGTTATGGCTGTTCTGTGTCGCAGGTCACAAATAGCGTTTTCTCAGCGAGAGAAGGCCAAAATGAACACTTCATGCAGAACTCCTGTATTTTGATGAAAACTCACTGAAATCAAGCTGTAACTTCAAGTTTATGCATCTTTCTATGCTTTCAGGTTGAAACTTGACAGAAAACTCACTTTGAACAAAAGTTATGGCTGTTCTGTGTCGCAGGTCACAAATAGCGTTTTCTCAGCGAGAGAAGGCCAAAATGAACACTTCATGCAGAACTCCTGTATTTTGATGAAAACTCACTGAAATCAAGCTGTAACTTCAAGTTTATGCATCTTTCTATGCTTTCAGGTTGAAACTTGACTGAAAACTCACTTTGAACAAAAGTTATGGCATTTTTGTATCACAGGTCACAATTAGTGTTTTCTCAGCGAGAAAAGGCCAAAATGAACACTTCATGCAGAACTCCTGTATTTTGATGAAAACTCACTGAAATCAAGCTGTAACTTCAAGTTTATGCATCTTTCTATGCTTTCAGGTTGAAACTTGACTGAAAACTCACTTTGAACAAAAGTTATGGCATTTTTGTATCACAGGTCACAAATAGTGTTTTCTCAGCGAGAGAAGGCCAAAATGAACACTTCATGCAGAACTCCTGTATTTTGATGAAAACTCACTGAAATCAAGCTGTAACTTCAAGTTTATGCATCTTTCTATGCTTTCAGGTTGAAACTTGACTGAAAACTCACTTTGAACAAAAGTTATGGCATTTTTGTATCACAGGTCACAAATAGTGTTTTCTCAGCGAGAGAAGGCCAAAATGAACACTTCATGCAGAACTCCTGTATTTTGATGAAAACTCACTGAAATCAAGCTGTAACTTCAAGTTTATGCATCTTTCTATGCTTTCAGGTTGAAACTTGACTGAAAACTCACTTTGAACAAAAGTTATGGCATTTTTGTATCACAGGTCACAAATAGTGTTTTCTCAGCGAGAGAAGGCCAAAATGAACACTTCATGCAGAACTCCTGTATTTTGATGAAAACTCACTGAAATCAAGCTGTAACTTCAAGTTTATGCATCTTTCTATGCTTTCAGGTTGAAACTTGACTGAAAACTCACTTTGAACAAAAGTTATGGCATTTTTGTATCACAGGTCACAAATAGTGTTTTCTCAGCGAGAGAAGGCCAAAATGAACACTTCATGCAGAACTCCTGTATTTTGATGAAAACTCACTGAAATCAAGCTGTAACTTCAAGTTTATGCATCTTTCTATGCTTTCAGGTTGAAACTTGACTGAAAACTCACTTTGAACAAAAGTTATGGCATTTTTGTATCACAGGTCACAAATAGTGTTTTCTCAGCGAGAGAAGGCCAAAATGAACACTTCATGCAGAACTCCTGTATTTTGATGAAAACTCACTGAAATCAAGCTGTAACTTCAAGTTTATGCATCTTTCTATGCTTTCAGGTTGAAACTTGACTGAAAACTCACTTTGAACAAAAGTTATGGCATTTTTGTATCACAGGTCACAAATAGTGTTTTCTCAGCGAGAGAAGGCCAAAATGAACACTTCATGCAGAACTCCTGTATTTTGATGAAAACTCACTGAAATCAAGCTGTAACTTCAAGTTTATGCATCTTTCTATGCTTTCAGGTTGAAACTTGACTGAAAACTCACTTTGAACAAAAGTTATGGCATTTTTGTATCACAGGTCACAAATAGTGTTTTCTCAGCGAGAGAAGGCCAAAATGAACACTTCATGCAGAACTCCTGTATTTTGATGAAAATTCACTGAAATCAAGCTGTAACATCAAGTTTATGCATCTTTCTATGCTTTCAGGTTGAAACTTGACTAAAAACTCACTTTGAACAAAAGTTATGGCATTTTTGTATCACAGGTCACAAATAGTGTTTTATCAGCGAGAGAAGGCCAAAATGAACACTTCATGCAGAACTCCTGTATTTTGATGAAAACTCACTGAAATCAAGCTGTAACTTCAAGTTTATGCATCTTTCTATGCTTTCAGGTTGAAACTTGACAGAAAACTCACTTTGAACAAAAGTTATGGCTGTTCTGTGTCGCAGGTCACAAATAGCGTTTTCTCAGCGAGAGAAGGCCAAAATGAACACTTCATGCAGAACTCCTGTATTTTGATGAAAACTCACTGAAATCAAGCTGTAACTTCAAGTTTATGCATCTTTCTATGCTTTCAGGTTGAAACTTGACAGAAAACTCACTTTGAACAAAAGTTATGGCTGTTCTGTGTCGCAGGTCAAAAATAGCGTTTTCTCAGCGAGAGAAGGCCAAAATGAACACTTCATGCAGAACTCCTGTATTTTGATGAAAACTCACTGAAATCAAGCTGTAACTTCAAGTTTATGCATCTTTCTATGCTTTCAGGTTGAAACTTGACTGAAAACTCACTTTGAACAAAAGTTATGGCATTTTTGTATCACAGGTCACAAATAGTGTTTTCTCAGCGAGAGAAGGCCAAAATGAACACTTCATGCAGAACTCCTTTATTTTGATGAAAACTCACTGAAATCAAGCTGTAACTTCAAGTTTATGCATCTTTCTATGCTTTCAGGTTGAAACTTGACTGAAAACTCACTTTGAACAAAAGTTATGGCTGTTCTGTGTCGCAGGTCACAAATAGCGTTTTCTCAGCGAGAGAAGGCCAAAATGAACACTTCATGCAGAACTCCTGTATTTTGATGAAAACTCACTGAAATCAAGCTGTAACTTCAAGTTTATGCATCTTTCTATGCTTTCAGGTTGAAACTTGACAGAAAACTCACTTTGAACAAAAGTTATGGCTGTTCTGTGTCGCAGGTCACAAATAGCGTTTTCTCAGCGAGAGAAGGCCAAAATGAACACTTCATGCAGAACTCCTGTATTTTGATGAAAACTCACTGAAATCAAGCTGTAACTTCAAGTTTATGCATCTTTCTATGCTTTCAGGTTGAAACTTGACAGAAAACTCACTTTGAACAAAAGTTATGGCATTTTTGTATCACAGGTCACAAATAGTGTTTTCTCAGCGAGAGAAGGCCAAAATGAACACTTCATGCAGAACTCCTATATTTTGATGAAAACTCACTGAAATCAAGCTGTAACTTCAAGTTTATGCATCTTTCTATGCTTTCAGGTTGAAACTTGACTGAAAACTCACTTTGAACAAAAGTTATGGCATTTTTGTATCACAGGTCACAAATAGCGTTTTCTCAGCGAGAGAAGGCCAAAATGAACACTTCATGCAGAACTCCTGTATTTTGATGAAAACTCACTGAAATCAAGCTGTAACTTCAAGTTTATGCATCTTTCTATGCTTTCAGGTTGAAACTTGACAGAAAACTCACTTTGAACAAAAGTTATGGCATTTTTGTATCACAGGTCACAAATAGTGTTTTCTCAGCGAGAGAAGGCCAAAATGAACACTTCATGCAGAACTCCTATATTTTGATGAAAACTCACTGAAATCAAGCTGTAACTTCAAGTTTATGCATCTTTCTATGCTTTCAGGTTGAAACTTGACTGAAAACTCACTTTGAACAAAAGTTATGGCATTTTTGTATCACAGGTCACAAATAGTGTTTTCTCAGCGAGAGAAGGCCAAAATGAACACTTCATGCAGAACTCCTGTATTTTGATGAAAACTCACTGAAATCAAGCTGTAACTTCAAGTTTATGCATCTTTCTATGCTTTCAGGTTGAAACTTGACTGAAAACTCACTTTGAACAAAAGTTATGGCATTTTTGTATCACAGGTCACAAATAGTGTTTTCTCAGCGAGAGAAGGCCAAAATGAACACTTCATGCAGAACTCCTGTATTTTGATGAAAACTCACTGAAATCAAGCTGTAACTTCAAGTTTATGCATCTTTCTATGCTTTCAGGTTGAAACTTGACTGAAAACTCACTTTGAACAAAAGTTATGGCATTTTTGTATCACAGGTCACAAATAGTGTTTTCTCAGCGAGAGAAGGCCAAAATGAACACTTCATGCAGAACTCCTATATTTTGATGAAAACTCACTGAAATCAAGCTGTAACTTCAAGTTTATGCATCTTTCTATGCTTTCAGGTTGAAACTTGACTGAAAACTCACTTTGAACAAAAGTTATGGCATTTTTGTATCACAGGTCACAAATAGTGTTTTCTCAGCGAGAGAAGGCCAAAATGAACACTTCATGCAGAACTCCTGTATTTTGATGAAAACTCACTGAAATCAAGCTGTAACTTCAAGTTTATGCATCTTTCTATGCTTTCAGGTTGAAACTTGACTGAAAACTCACTTTGAACAAAAGTTATGGCTGTTCCGTGTCGCAGGTCACAAATAGTGTTTTCTCAGCGAGAGAAGGCCAAAATGAACACTTCATGCAGAACTCCTATATTTTGATGAAAACTCACTGAAATCAAGCTGTAACTTCAAGTTTATGCGTCTTTCTATGCTTTCAGGTTGAAACTTGACAGAAAACTCACTTTGAACAAAAGTTGTGGCATTTTTGTATCACAGGTCACAAATAGTGTTTTCTCAGCGAGAGAAGGCCAAAATGAACACTTCATGCAGAATTCCTGTATTTTGATGAAAACTCACTGAAATCAAGCTGTAACTTCAAGTTTATGCATCTTTCTATGCTTTCAGGTTGAAACTTGACTGAAAACTCACTTTGAACAAAAGTTATGGCATTTTTGTATCACAGGTCACAAATAGTGTTTTCTCAGCGAGAGAAGGCCAAAATGAACACTTCATGCAGAACTCCTGTATTTTGATGAAAACTCACTGAAATCAAGCTGTAACTTCAAGTTTATGCATCTTTCTATGCTTTCAGGTTGAAACTTGACTGAAAACTCACTTTGAACAAAAGTTATGGCATTTTTGTATCACAGGTCACAAATAGTGTTTTCTCAGCGAGAGAAGGCCAAAATGAACACTTCATGCAGAACTCCTGTATTTTGATGAAAACTCACTGAAATCAAGCTGTAACTTCAAGTTTATGCATCTTTCTATGCTTTCAGGTTGAAACTTGACTGAAAACTCACTTTGAACAAAAGTTATGGCATTTTTGTATCACAGGTCACAAATAGTGTTTTCTCAGCGAGAGAAGGCAAAAATGGACACTTCATGCAGAACTCCTGTATTTTGATGAAAACTCACTGAAATCAAGCTGTAACTTCAAGTTTATGCATCTTTCTATGCTTTTAGGTTGAAACTTGACAGAAAACTCACTTTGAACAAAAGTTATGGCTGTTCTGTGTCGCAGGTCACAAATAGCGTTTTCTCAGCGAGAGAAGGCCAAAATGAACACTTCATGCAGAACTCCTGTATTTTGATGAAAACTCACTGAAATCAAGCTGTAACTTCAAGTTTATGCATCTTTCTATGCTTTCAGGTTGAAACTTGACAGAAAACTCACTTTGAACAAAAGTTATGGCATTTTTGTATCACAGGTCACAAATAGTGTTTTCTCAGCAAGAGAAGGCCAAAATGAACACTTCATGCAGAACTCCTGTATTTTGATGAAAACTCACTGAAATCAAGCTGTAACTTCAAGTTTATGCATCTTTCTATGCTTTCAGGTTGAAACTTGACTGAAAACTCACTTTGAACAAAAGTTATGGCATTTTTGTATCACAGGTCACAAATAGCGTTTTCTCAGCGAGAGAAGGCCAAAATGAACACTTCATGCAGAACTCCTGTATTTTGATGAAAATTCACTGAAATCAAGCTGTAACTTCAAGTTTATGCATCTTTCTATGCTTTCAGGTTGAAACTTGACAGAAAACTCACTTTGAACAAAAGTTATGGCATTTTTGTATCACAGGTCACAAATAGTGTTTTCTCAGCGAGAGAAGGCCAAAATGAACACTTCATGCAGAACTCCTGTATTTTGATGAAAACTCACTGAAATCAAGCTGTAACTTCAAGTTTATGCATCTTTCTATGCTTTCAGTTTGAAACTTGACTGAAAACTCACTTTGAACAAAAGTTATGGCATTTTTGTATCACAGGTCACAAATAGTGTTTTCTCAGCGAGAGAAGGCCAAAATGAACACTTCATGCAGAACTCCTGTATTTTGATGAAAACTCACTGAAATCAAGCTGTAACTTCAAGTTTATGCATCTTTCTATGCTTTCAGGTTGAAACTTGACTGAAAACTCACTTTGAACAAAAGTTATGGCATTTTTGTATCACAGGTCACAAATAGTGTTTTCTCAGCGAGAGAAGGCCAAAATGGACACTTCATGCAGAACTCCTGTATTTTGATGAAAACTCACTGAAATCAAGCTGTAACTTCAGGTTTATGCATCTTTCTATGCTTTTAGGTTGAAACTTGACAGAAAACTCACTTTGAACAAAAGTTATGGCTGTTCTGTGTCGCAGGTCACAAATAGCGTTTTCTCAGCGAGAGAAGGCCAAAATGAACACTTCATGCAGAACTCCTGTATTTTGATGAAAACTCACTGAAATCAAGCTGTAACTTCAAGTTTATGCATCTTTCTATGCTTTCAGGTTGAAACTTGACTGAAAACTCACTTTGAACAAAAGTTATGGCATTTTTGTATCACAGGTCACAATTAGTGTTTTCTCAGCGAGAAAAGGCCAAAATGAACACTTCATGCAGAACTCCTGTATTTTGATGAAAACTCACTGAAATCAAGCTGTAACTTCAAGTTTATGCATCTTTCTATGCTTTCAGGTTGAAACTTGACTGAAAACTCACTTTGAACAAAAGTTATGGCATTTTTGTATCACAGGTCACAAATAGTGTTTTCTCAGCGAGAGAAGGCCAAAATGAACACTTCATGCAGAACTCCTGTATTTTGATGAAAACTCACTGAAATCAAGCTGTAACTTCAAGTTTATGCATCTTTCTATGCTTTCAGGTTGAAACTTGACTGAAAACTCACTTTGAACAAAAGTTATGGCATTTTTGTATCACAGGTCACAAATAGTGTTTTCTCAGCGAGAGAAGGCCAAAATGAACACTTCATGCAGAACTCCTGTATTTTGATGAAAACTCACTGAAATCAAGCTGTAACTTCAAGTTTATGCATCTTTCTATGCTTTCAGGTTGAAACTTGACTGAAAACTCACTTTGAACAAAAGTTATGGCATTTTTGTATCACAGGTCACAAATAGTGTTTTCTCAGCGAGAGAAGGCCAAAATGAACACTTCATGCAGAACTCCTGTATTTTGATGAAAACTCACTGAAATCAAGCTGTAACTTCAAGTTTATGCATCTTTCTATGCTTTCAGGTTGAAACTTGACTGAAAACTCACTTTGAACAAAAGTTATGGCATTTTTGTATCACAGGTCACAAATAGTGTTTTCTCAGCGAGAGAAGGCCAAAATGAACACTTCATGCAGAACTCCTGTATTTTGATGAAAACTCACTGAAATCAAGCTGTAACTTCAAGTTTATGCATCTTTCTATGCTTTCAGGTTGAAACTTGACTGAAAACTCACTTTGAACAAAAGTTATGGCATTTTTGTATCACAGGTCACAAATAGTGTTTTCTCAGCGAGAGAAGGCCAAAATGAACACTTCATGCAGAACTCCTGTATTTTGATGAAAACTCACTGAAATCAAGCTGTAACTTCAAGTTTATGCATCTTTCTATGCTTTCAGGTTGAAACTTGACTGAAAACTCACTTTGAACAAAAGTTATGGCATTTTTGTATCACAGGTCACAAATAGTGTTTTCTCAGCGAGAGAAGGCCAAAATGAACACTTCATGCAGAACTCCTGTATTTTGATGAAAACTCACTGAAATCAAGCTGTAACTTCAAGTTTATGCATCTTTCTATGCTTTCAGGTTGAAACTTGACTGAAAACTCACTTTGAACAAAAGTTATGGCATTTTTGTATCACAGGTCACAAATAGTGTTTTCTCAGCGAGAGAAGGCCAAAATGAACACTTCATGCAGAACTCCTGTATTTTGATGAAAATTCACTGAAATCAAGCTGTAACATCAAGTTTATGCATCTTTCTATGCTTTCAGGTTGAAACTTGACTAAAAACTCACTTTGAACAAAAGTTATGGCATTTTTGTATCACAGGTCACAAATAGTGTTTTCTCAGCGAGAGAAGGCCAAAATGAACACTTCATGCAGAACTCCTGTATTTTGATGAAAACTCACTGAAATCAAGCTGTAACTTCAAGTTTATGCATCTTTCTATGCTTTCAGGTTGAAACTTGACAGAAAACTCACTTTGAACAAAAGTTATGGCTGTTCTGTGTCGCAGGTCACAAATAGCGTTTTCTCAGCGAGAGAAGGCCAAAATGAACACTTCATGCAGAACTCCTGTATTTTGATGAAAACTCACTGAAATCAAGCTGTAACTTCAAGTTTATGCATCTTTCTATGCTTTCAGGTTGAAACTTGACAGAAAACTCACTTTGAACAAAAGTTATGGCTGTTCTGTGTCGCAGGTCAAAAATAGCGTTTTCTCAGCGAGAGAAGGCCAAAATGAACACTTCATGCAGAACTCCTGTATTTTGATGAAAACTCACTGAAATCAAGCTGTAACTTCAAGTTTATGCATCTTTCTATGCTTTCAGGTTGAAACTTGACTGAAAACTCACTTTGAACAAAAGTTATGGCATTTTTGTATCACAGGTCACAAATAGTGTTTTCTCAGCGAGAGAAGGCCAAAATGAACACTTCATGCAGAACTCCTGTATTTTGATGAAAACTCACTGAAATCAAGCTGTAACTTCAAGTTTATGCATCTTTCTATGCTTTCAGGTTGAAACTTGACTGAAAACTCACTTTGAACAAAAGTTATGGCTGTTCTGTGTCGCAGGTCACAAATAGCGTTTTCTCAGCGAGAGAAGGCCAAAATGAACACTTCATGCAGAACTCCTGTATTTTGATGAAAACTCACTGAAATCAAGCTGTAACTTCAAGTTTATGCATCTTTCTATGCTTTCAGGTTGAAACTTGACAGAAAACTCACTTTGAACAAAAGTTATGGCTGTTCTGTGTCGCAGGTCACAAATAGCGTTTTCTCAGCGAGAGAAGGCCAAAATGAACACTTCATGCAGAACTCCTGTATTTTGATGAAAACTCACTGAAATCAAGCTGTAACTTCAAGTTTATGCATCTTTCTATGCTTTCAGGTTGAAACTTGACAGAAAACTCACTTTGAACAAAAGTTATGGCTGTTCTGTGTCGCAGGTCACAAATAGCGTTTTCTCAGCGAGAGAAGGCCAAAATGAACACTTCATGCAGAACTCCTGTATTTTGATGAAAACTCACTGAAATCAAGCTGTAACTTCAAGTTAATGCATCTTTCTATGCTTTCAGGTTGAAACTTGACTGAAAACTCACTTTGAACAAAAGTTATGGCATTTTTGTATCACAGGTCACAAATAGTGTTTTCTCAGCGAGAGAAGGCCAAAATGAACACTTCATGCAGAACTCCTGTATTTTGATGAAAACTCACTGAAATCAAGCTGTAACTTCAAGTTTATGCATCTTTCTATGCTTTCAGGTTGAAACTTGACTAAAAACTCACTTTGAACAAAAGTTATGGCATTTTTGTATCACAGGTCACAAATAGTGTTTTCTCAGCGAGAGAAGGCCAAAATGAACACTTCATGCAGAACTCCTGTATTTTGATGAAAACTCACTGAAATCAAGCTGTAACTTCAAGTTTATGCATCTTTCTATGCTTTCAGGTTGAAACTTGACTGAAAACTCACTTTGAACAAAAGTTATGGCATTTTTGTATCACAGGTCACAAATAGTGTTTTCTCAGCGAGAGAAGGCCAAAATGAACACTTCATGCAGAACTCCTGTATTTTGATGAAAACTCACTGAAATCAAGCTGTAACTTCAAGTTTATGCATCTTTCTATGCTTTCAGGTTGAAACTTGACTGAAAACTCACTTTGAACAAAAGTTATGGCATTTTTGTATCACAGGTCACAAATAGTGTTTTCTCAGCGAGAGAAGGCCAAAATGAACACTTCATGCAGAACTCCTGTATTTTGATGAAAACTCACTGAAATCAAGCTGTAACTTCAAGTTTATGCATCTTTCTATGCTTTCAGGTTGAAACTTGACTGAAAACTCACTTTGAACAAAAGTTATGGCATTTTTGTATCACAGGTCACAAATAGTGTTTTCTCAGCGAGAGAAGGCCAAAATGGACACTTCATGCAGAACTCCTGTATTTTGATGAAAACTCACTGAAATCAAGCTGTAACTTCAAGTTTATGCATCTTTCTATGCTTTTAGGTTGAAACTTGACTGAAAACTCACTTTGAACAAAAGTTATGGCATTTTTGTATCACAGGTCACAAATAGTGTTTTCTCAGCGAGAGAAGGCCAAAATGAACACTTCATGCAGAACTCCTGTATTTTGATGAAAACTCACTGAAATCAAGCTGTAACTTCAAGTTTATGCATCTTTCTATGCTTTCAGGTTGAAACTTGACTGAAAACTCACTTTGAACAAAAGTTATGGCTGTTCTGTGTCGCAGGTCACAAATAGCGTTTTCTCAGCGAGAGAAGGTCAAAATGAACACATCATGCAGAACTCCTGTATTTTGATGAAAACTCACTGAAATCAAGCTGTAACTTCAAGTTTATGCATCTTTCTATGCTTTCAGGTTGAAACTTGACAGAAAACTCACTTTGAACAAAAGTTATGGCTGTTCTGTGTCGCAGGTCACAAATAGCGTTTTCTCAGCGAGAGAAGGCCAAAATGAACACTTCATGCAGAACTCCTGTATTTTGATGAAAACTCACTGAAATCAAGCTGTAACTTCAAGTTTATGCATCTTTCTATGCTTTCAGGTTGAAACTTGACTGAAAACTCACTTTGAAAAAAGTTATGGCTGTTCTGTGTCGCAGGTCACAAATAGCGTTTTCTCAGCGAGAGAAGGCCAAAATGAACACTTCATGCAGAACTCCTGTATTTTGATGAAAACTCACTGAAATCAAGCTGTAACTTCAAGTTTATGCATCTTTCTATGCTTTCAGGTTGAAACTTGACTGAAAACTCACTTTGAACAAAAGTTATGGCTGTTCCGTGTCGCAGGTCACAAATAGTGTTTTCTCAGCGAGAGAAGGCCAAAATGAACACTTCATGCAGAACTCCTGTATTTTGATGAAAACTCACTGAAATCAAGCTGTAACTTCAAGTTTATGCATCTTTCTATGCTTTCAGGTTGAAACTTGACTGAAAACTCACTTTGAACAAAAGTTATGGCATTTTTGTATCACAGGTCACAAATAGTGTTTTCTCAGCGAGAGAAGGCCAAAATGAACACTTCATGCAGAACTCCTGTATTTTGATGAAAATTCACTGAAATCAAGCTGTAACATCAAGTTTATGCATCTTTCTATGCTTTCAGGTTGAAACTTGACTAAAAACTCACTTTGAACAAAAGTTATGGCATTTTTGTATCACAGGTCACAAATAGTGTTTTCTCAGCGAGAGAAGGCCAAAATGAACACTTCATGCAGAACTCCTGTATTTTGATGAAAACTCACTGAAATCAAGCTGTAACTTCAAGTTTATGCATCTTTCTATGCTTTCAGGTTGAAACTTGACAGAAAACTCACTTTGAACAAAAGTTATGGCTGTTCTGTGTCGCAGGTCACAAATAGCGTTTTCTCAGCGAGAGAAGGCCAAAATGAACACTTCATGCAGAACTCCTGTATTTTGATGAAAACTCACTGAAATCAAGCTGTAACTTCAAGTTTATGCATCTTTCTATGCTTTCAGGTTGAAACTTGACAGAAAACTCACTTTGAACAAAAGTTATGGCTGTTCTGTGTCGCAGGTCAAAAATATCGTTTTCTCAGCGAGAGAAGGCCAAAATGAACACTTCATGCAGAACTCCTGTATTTTGATGAAAACTCACTGAAATCAAGCTGTAACTTCAAGTTTATGCATCTTTCTATGCTTTCAGGTTGAAACTTGACTGAAAACTCACTTTGAACAAAAGTTATGGCATTTTTGTATCACAGGTCACAAATAGTGTTTTCTCAGCGAGAGAAGGCCAAAATGAACACTTCATGCAGAACTCCTGTATTTTGATGAAAACTCACTGAAATCAAGCTGTACCTTCAAGTTTATGCATCTTTCTATGCTTTCAGGTTGAAACTTGACTGAAAACTCACTTTGAACAAAAGTTATGGCTGTTCTGTGTCGCAGGTCACAAATAGCGTTTTCTCAGCGAGAGAAGGCCAAAATGAACACTTCATGCAGAACTCCTGTATTTTGATGAAAACTCACTGAAATCAAGCTGTAACTTCAAGTTTATGCATCTTTCTATGCTTTCAGGTTGAAACTTGACAGAAAACTCACTTTGAACAAAAGTTATGGCTGTTCTGTGTCGCAGGTCACAAATAGCGTTTTCTCAGCGAGAGAAGGCCAAAATGAACACTTCATGCAGAACTCCTGTATTTTGATGAAAACTCACTGAAATCAAGCTGTAACTTCAAGTTTATGCATCTTTCTATGCTTTCAGGTTGAAACTTGACAGAAAACTCACTTTGAACAAAAGTTATGGCTGTTCTGTGTCGCAGGTCACAAATAGCGTTTTCTCAGCGAGAGAAGGCCAAAATGAACACTTCATGCAGAACTCCTGTATTTTGATGAAAACTCACTGAAATCAAGCTGTAACTTCAAGTTAATGCATCTTTCTATGCTTTCAGGTTGAAACTTGACTGAAAACTCACTTTGAACAAAAGTTATGGCATTTTTGTATCACAGGTCACAAATAGTGTTTTCTCAGCGAGAGAAGGCCAAAATGAACACTTCATGCAGAACTCCTGTATTTTGATGAAAACTCACTGAAATCAAGCTGTAACTTCAAGTTTATGCATCTTTCTATGCTTTCAGGTTGAAACTTGACTAAAAACTCACTTTGAACAAAAGTTATGGCATTTTTGTATCACAGGTCACAAATAGTGTTTTCTCAGCGAGAGAAGGCCAAAATGAACACTTCATGCAGAACTCCTGTATTTTGATGAAAACTCACTGAAATCAAGCTGTAACTTCAAGTTTATGCATCTTTCTATGCTTTCAGGTTGAAACTTGACTGAAAACTCACTTTGAACAAAAGTTATGGCATTTTTGTATCACAGGTCACAAATAGTGTTTTCTCAGCGAGAGAAGGCCAAAATGAACACTTCATGCAGAACTCCTGTATTTTGATGAAAACTCACTGAAATCAAGCTGTAACTTCAAGTTTATGCATCTTTCTATGCTTTCAGGTTGAAACTTGACTGAAAACTCACTTTGAACAAAAGTTATGGCATTTTTGTATCACAGGTCACAAATAGTGTTTTCTCAGCGAGAGAAGGCCAAAATGGACACTTCATGCAGAACTCCTGTATTTTGATGAAAACTCACTGAAATCAAGCTGTAACTTCAAGTTTATGCATCTTTCTATGCTTTTACGTTGAAACTTGACTGAAAACTCACTTTGAACAAAAGTTATGGCATTTTTGTATCACAGGTCACAAATAGTGTTTTCTCAGCGAGAGAAGGCCAAAATGAACACTTCATGCAGAACTCCTGTATTTTGATGAAAACTCACTGAAATCAAGCTGTAACTTCAAGTTTATGCATCTTTCTATGCTTTCAGGTTGAAACTTGACTGAAAACTCACTTTGAACAAAAGTTATGGCTGTTCTGTGTCGCAGGTCACAAATAGCGTTTTCTCAGCGAGAGAAGGTCAAAATGAACACATCATGCAGAACTCCTGTATTTTGATGAAAACTCACTGAAATCAAGCTGTAACTTCAAGTTTATGCATCTTTCTATGCTTTCAGGTTGAAACTTGACAGAAAACTCACTTTGAACAAAAGTTATGGCTGTTCTGTGTCGCAGGTCACAAATAGCGTTTTCTCAGCGAGAGAAGGCCAAAATGAACACTTCATGCAGAACTCCTGTATTTTGATGAAAACTCACTGAAATCAAGCTGTAACTTCAAGTTTATGCATCTTTCTATGCTTTCAGGTTGAAACTTGACTGAAAACTCACTTTGAAAAAAGTTATGGCTGTTCTGTGTCGCAGGTCACAAATAGCGTTTTCTCAGCGAGAGAAGGCCAAAATGAACACTTCATGCAGAACTCCTGTATTTTGATGAAAACTCACTGAAATCAAGCTGTAACTTCAAGTTTATGCATCTTTCTATGCTTTCAGGTTGAAACTTGACTGAAAACTCACTTTGAACAAAAGTTATGGCTGTTCCGTGTCGCAGGTCACAAATAGTGTTTTCTCAGCGAGAGAAGGCCAAAATGAACACTTCATGCAGAACTCCTGTATTTTGATGAAAACTCACTGAAATCAAGCTGTAACTTCAAGTTTATGCATCTTTCTATGCTTTCAGGTTGAAACTTGACTGAAAACTCACTTTGAACAAAAGTTATGGCATTTTTGTATCACAGGTCACAAATAGTGTTTTCTCAGCGAGAGAAGGCCAAAATGAACACTTCATGCAGAACTCCTGTATTTTGATGAAAACTCACTGAAATCAAGCTGTAACTTCAAGTTTATGCATCTTTCTATGCTTTCAGGTTGAAACTTGACTGAAAACTCACTTTGAACAAAAGTTATGGCATTTTTGTATCACAGGTCACAAATAGTGTTTTCTCAGCGAGAGAAGGCCAAAATGAACACTTCATGCAGAACTCCTGTATTTTGATGAAAACTCACTGAAATCAAGCTGTAACTTCAAGTTTATGCATCTTTCTATGCTTTCAGGTTGAAACTTGACTGAAAACTCACTTTGAACAAAAGTTATGGCATTTTTGTATCACAGGTCACAAATAGTGTTTTCTCAGCGAGAGAAGGCCAAAATGAACACTTCATGCAGAACTCCTGTATTTTGATGAAAACTCACTGAAATCAAGCTGTAACTTCAAGTTTATGCATCTTTCTATGCTTTCAGGTTGAAACTTGACTGAAAACTCACTTTGAACAAAAGTTATGGCATTTTTGTATCACAGGTCACAAATAGTGTTTTCTCAGCGAGAGAAGGCCAAAATGGACACTTCATGCAGAACTCCTGTATTTTGATGAAAACTCACTGAAATCAAGCTGTAACTTCAAGTTTATGCATCTTTCTATGCTTTTAGGTTGAAACTTGACAGAAAACTCACTTTGAACAAAAGTTATGGCTGTTCTGTGTCGCAGGTCACAAATAGTGTTTTCTCAGCGAGAGAAGGCCAAAATGAACACTTCATGCAGAACTCCTGTATTTTGATGAAAACTCACTGAAATCAAGCTGTAACTTCAAGTTTATGCATCTTTCTATGCTTTCAGGTTGAAACTTGACTGAAAACTCACTTTGAACAAAAGTTATGGCATTTTTGTATCACAGGTCACAAATAGTGTTTTCTCAGCGAGAGAAGGCCAAAATGAACACTTCATGCAGAACTCCTGTATTTTGATGAAAACTCACTGAAATCAAGCTGTAACTTCAAGTTTATGCATCTTTCTATGCTTTCAGGTTGAAACTTGACTGAAAACTCACTTTGAACAAAAGTTATGGCATTTTTGTATCACAGGTCACAAATAGTGTTTTCTCAGCGAGAGAAGGCCAAAATGAACACTTCATGCAGAACTCCTGTATTTTGATGAAAACTCACTGAAATCAAGCTGTAACTTCAAGTTTATGCATCTTTCTATGCTTTCAGGTTGAAACTTGACTGAAAACTCACTTTGAACAAAAGTTATGGCATTTTTGTATCACAGGTCACAAATAGTGTTTTCTCAGCGAGAGAAGGCCAAAATGAACACTTCATGCAGAACTCCTGTATTTTGATGAAAACTCACTGAAATCAAGCTGTAACTTCAAGTTTATGCATCTTTCTATGCTTTCAGGTTGAAACTTGACTGAAAACTCACTTTGAACAAAAGTTATGGCATTTTTGTATCACAGGTCACAAATAGTGTTTTCTCAGCGAGAGAAGGCCAAAATGAACACTTCATGCAGAACTCCTGTATTTTGATGAAAACTCACTGAAATCAAGCTGTAACTTCAAGTTTATGCATCTTTCTATGCTTTCAGGTTGAAACTTGAATGAAAACTCACTTTGAACAAAAGTTATGGCATTTTTGTATCACAGGTCACAAATAGTGTTTTCTCAGCGAGAGAAGGCCAAAATGAACACTTCATGCAGAACTCCTGTATTTTGATGAAAACTCACTGAAATCAAGCTGTAACTTCAAGTTTATGCATCTTTCTATGCTTTCAGGTTGAAACTTGATTGAAAACTCACTTTGAACAAAAGTTATGGCATTTTTGTATCACAGGTCACAAATAGCGTTTTCTCAGCGAGAGAAGGCCAAAATGAACACTTCATGCAGAACTCCTGTATTTTGATGAAAACTCACTGAAATCAAGCTGTAACTTCAAGTTTATGCATCTTTCTATGCTTTCAGGTTGAAACTTGACTGAAAACTAACTTTGAACAAAAGTTATGGCATTTTTGTATCACAGGTCACAAATAGTGTTTTCTCAGCGAGAGAAGGCCAAAATGAACACTTCATGCAGAACTCCTGTATTTTGATGAAAACTCACTGAAATCAAGCTGTAACTTCAAGTTTATGCATCTTTCTATGCTTTCAGGTTGAAACTTGACTGAAAACTCACTTTGAACAAAAGTTATGGCTGTTCTGTGTCGCAGGTCACAAATAGCGTTTTCTCAGCGAGAGAAGGCCAAAATGAACACTTCATGCAGAACTCCTGTATTTTGATGAAAACTCACTGAAATCAAGCTGTAACTTCAAGTTTATGCATCTTTCTATGCTTTCAGGTTGAAACTTGACAGAAAACTCACTTTGAAAAAAAGTTATGGCTGTTCTGTGTCGCAGGTCACAAATAGTGTTTTCTCAGCGAGAGAAGGCCAAAATGAACACTTCATGCAGAACTCCTGTATTTTGATGAAAACTCACTGAAATCAAGCTGTAACTTCAAGTTTATGCATCTTTCTATGCTTTCAGGTTGAAACTTGACTGAAAACTCACTTTGAACAAAAGTTATGGCATTTTTGTATCACAGGTCACAAATAGTGTTTTCTCAGCGAGAGAAGGCCAAAATGAACACTTCACACAGAACTCCTGTATTTTGATGAAAACTCACTGAAATCAAGCTGTAACTTCAAGTTTATGCATCTTTCTATGCTTTCAGGTTGAAACTTGACTGAAAACTCACTTTGAACAAAAGTTATGGCATTTTTGTATCACAGGTCACAAATAGTGTTTTCTCAGCGAGAGAAGGCCAAAATGAACACTTCATGCAGAACTCCTGTATTTTGATGAAAACTCACTGAAATCAAGCTGTAACTTCAAGTTTATGCATCTTTCTATGCTTTCAGGTTGAAACTTGACTGAAAACTCACTTTGAACAAAAGTTATGGCATTTTTGTATCACAGGTCACAAATAGTGTTTTCTCAGCGAGAGAAGGCCAAAATGAACACTTCATGCAGAACTCCTGTATTTTGATGAAAACTCACTGAAATCAAGCTGTAACTTCAAGTTTATGCATCTTTCTATGCTTTCAGGTTGAAACTTGACTGAAAACTCACTTTGAACAAAAGTTATGGCATTTTTGTATCACAGGTCACAAATAGTGTTTTCTCAGCGAGAGAAGGCCAAAATGAACACTTCATGCAGAACTCCTGTATTTTGATGAAAACTCACTGAAATCAAGCTGTAACTTCAAGTTTATGCATCTTTCTATGCTTTCAGGTTGAAACTTGACTGAAAACTCACTTTGAACAAAAGTTATGGCATTTTTGTATCACAGGTCACAAATAGTGTTTTCTCAGCGAGAGAAGGCCAAAATGAACACTTCATGCAGAACTCCTGTATTTTGATGAAAACTCACTGAAATCAAGCTGTAACTTCAAGTTTATGCATCTTTCTATGCTTTCAGGTTGAAACTTGAATGAAAACTCACTTTGAACAAAAGTTATGGCATTTTTGTATCACAGGTCACAAATAGTGTTTTCTCAGCGAGAGAAGGCCAAAATGAACACTTCATGCAGAACTCCTGTATTTTGATGAAAACTCACTGAAATCAAGCTGTAACTTCAAGTTTATGCATCTTTCTATGCTTTCAGGTTGAAACTTGACTGAAATCTCACTTTGAACAAAAGTTATGGCATTTTTGTATCACAGGTCACAAATAGCGTTTTCTCAGCGAGAGAAGGCCAAAATGAACACTTCATGCAGAACTCCTGTATTTTGATGAAAACTCACTGAAATCAAGCTGTAACTTCAAGTTTATGCATCTTTCTATGCTTTCAGGTTGAAACTTGACTGAAAACTAACTTTGAACAAAAGTTATGGCATTTTTGTATCACAGGTCACAAATAGTGTTTTCTCAGCGAGAGAAGGCCAAAATGAACACTTCATGCAGAACTCCTGTATTTTGATGAAAACTCACTGAAATCAAGCTGTAACTTCAAGTTTATGCATCTTTCTATGCTTTCAGGTTGAAACTTGACTGAAAACTCACTTTGAACAAAAGTTATGGCATTTTTGTATCACAGGTCACAAATAGTGTTTTCTCAGCGAGAGAAGGCCAAAATGAACACTTCATGCAGAACTCCTGTATTTTGATGAAAACTCACTGAAATCAAGCTGTAACTTCAAGTTTATGCATCTTTCTATGCTTTCAGGTTGAAACTTGACTAAAAACTCACTTTGAACAAAAGTTATGGCATTTTTGTATCACAGGTCACAAATAGTGTTTTCTCAGCGAGAGAAGGCCAAAATGAACACTTCATGCAGAACTCCTGTATTTTGATGAAAACTCACTGAAATCAAGCTGTAACTTCAAGTTTATGCATCTTTCTATGCTTTCAGGTTGAAACTTGACTGAAAACTCACTTTGAACAAAAGTTATGGCATTTTTGTATCACAGGTCACAAATAGTGTTTTCTCAGCGAGAGAAGGCCAAAATGGACACTTCATGCAGAACTCCTGTATTTTGATGAAAACTCACTGAAATCAAGCTGTAACTTCAAGTTTATGCATCTTTCTATGCTTTCAGGTTGAAACTTGACTGAAAACTCACTTTGAACAAAAGTTATGGCATTTTTGTATCACAGGTCACAAATAGTGTTTTCTCAGCGAGAGAAGGCCAAAATGAACACTTCATGCAGAACTCCTTTATTTTGATGAAAACTCACTGAAATCAAGCTGTAACTTCAAGTTTATGCATCTTTCTATGCTTTCAGGTTGAAACTTGACTGAAAACTCACTTTGAACAAAAGTTATGGCTGTTCTGTGTCGCAGGTCACAAATAGCGTTTTCTCAGCGAGAGAAGGCCAAAATGAACACTTCATGCAGAACTCCTGTATTTTGATGAAAACTCACTGAAATCAAGCTGTAACTTCAAGTTTATGCATCTTTCTATGCTTTCAGGTTGAAACGTGACTGAAAACTCACTTTGAACAAAAGTTATGGCATTTTTGTATCACAGGTCACAAAAAGTGTTTTCTCAGCGAGAGAAGGCCAAAATGAACACTTCATGCAGAACTCCTGTATTTTGATGAAAACTCACTGAAATCAAGCTGTAACTTCAAGTTTATGCATCTTTCTATGCTTTCAGGTTGAAACTTGACTGAAAACTCACTTTGAACAAAAGTTATGGCATTTTTGTATCACAGGTCACAAATAGTGTTTTCTCAGCGAGAGAAGGCAAAAATGAACACTTCATGCAGAACTCCTGTATTTTGATGAAAACTCACTGAAATCAAGCTGTAACTTCAAGTTTATGCATCTTTCTATGCTTTCAGGTTGAAACTTGACTGAAAACTCACTTTGAACAAAAGTTATGGCATTTTTGTATCACAGGTCACAAATAGTGTTTTCTCAGCGAGAGAAGGCCAAAATGAACACTTCATTCAGAACTCCTGTATTTTGATGAAAACTCACTGAAATCAAGCTGTAACTTCAAGTTTATGCATCTTTCTATGCTTTCAGGTTGAAACTTGACTGAAAACTCACTTTGAACAAAAGTTATGGCATTTTTGTATCACAGGTCACAAATAGCGTTTTCTCAGCGAGAAAAGGCCAAAATGAACACTTCATGCAGAACTCCTGTATTTTGATGAAAACTCACTGAAATCAAGCTGTAACTTCAAGTTTATGCATCTTTCTATGCTTTCAGGTTGAAACTTGACTGAAAACTCACTTTGAACAAAAGTTATGGCATTTTTGTATCACAGGTCACAAATAGTGTTTTCTCAGCGAGAGAAGGCCAAAATGAACACTTCATGCAGAACTCCTGTATTTTGATGAAAACTCACTGAAATCAAGCTGTAACTTCAAGTTTATGCATCTTTCTATGCTTTCAGGTTGAAACTTGACTGAAAACTCACTTTGAACAAAAGTTATGGCATTTTTGTATCACAGGTCACAAATAGTGTTTTCTCAGCGAGAGAAGGCCAAAATGAACACTTCATGCAGAACTCCTGTATTTTGATGAAAACTCACTGAAATCAAGCTGTAACTTCAAGTTTATGCATCTTTCTATGCTTTCAGGTTGAAACTTGACTAAAAACTCACTTTGAACAAAAGTTATGGCATTTTTGTATCACAGGTCACAAATAGTGTTTTCTCAGCGAGAGAAGGCCAAAATGAACACTTCATGCAGAACTCCTGTATTTTGATGAAAACTCACTGAAATCAAGCTGTAACTTCAAGTTTATGCATCTTTCTATGCTTTCAGGTTGAAACTTGACTGAAAACTCACTTTGAACAAAAGTTATGGCATTTTTGTAGTCACAGGTCACAAATAGTGTTTTCTCAGCGAGAGAAGGCCAAAATGAACACTTCATGCAGAACTCCTGTATTTTGATGAAAACTCACTGAAATCAAGCTGTAACTTCAAGTTTATGCATCTTTCTATGCTTTCAGGTTGAAACTTGACTGAAAACTCACTTTGAACAAAAGTTATGGCATTTTTGTATCACAGGTCACAAATAGTGTTTTCTCAGCGAGAGAAGGCCAAAATGAACACTTCATGCAGAACTCCTGTATTTTGATGAAAACTCACTGAAATCAAGCTGTAACTTCAAGTTTATGCATCTTTCTATGCTTTCAGGTTGAAACTTGACTGAAAACTCACTTTGAACAAAGTTATGGCATTTTTGTATCACAGGTCACAAATAGTGTTTTCTCAGCGAGAGAAGGCCAAAATGAACACTTCATGCAGAACTCCTGTATTTTGATGAAAACTCACTGAAATCAAGCTGTAACTTCAAGTTTATGCATCTTTCTATGCTTTCAGGTTGAAACTTGACTGAAAACTCACTTTGAACAAAAGTTATGGCATTTTTGTATCACAGGTCACAAATAGTGTTTTCTCAGCGAGAGAAGGCCAAAATGAACACTTCATGCAGAACTCCTGTATTTTGATGAAAACTCACTGAAATCAAGCTGTAACTTCAAGTTTATGCATCTTTCTATGCTTTCAGGTTGAAACTTGACTGAAAACTCACTTTGAACAAAAGTTATGGCATTTTTGTATCACAGGTCACAAATAGTGTTTTCTCAGCGAGAGAAGGCCAAAATGAACACTTCATGCAGAACTCCTGTATTTTGATGAAAACTCACTGAAATCAAGCTGTAACTTCAAGTTTATGCA
>NW_028234274.1:0-34635 GCF_037954235.1 Aulostomus chinensis
AACTTTTGTTCAAAGTGAGTTTTCAGTCAAGTTTCAACCTGAAAGCATAGAATGATGCATCAACTTGAAGTTACAGGTGGATTTCAGTGAGTTTTCATCAAATACAGGAGTTCTGCATGAAGTGTTCATTTTGGCCTTCTCTTGCTGAGAAAACACTATTTGTGACCTGTGATACAAAAATGCTCTAACTTTCGACAAAGTGAGTTTTCAGTCAAGTTTCAACCTGAAAGCATAGAAAGATGGCATAAACTTGAAGTTACAGCTTGATTTCAGTGAGTTTTCATCAAAATACAGGAGTTCTGCATGAAGTGTTCATTTTGGCCATCTCTCGCTGAGAAAACGCTATTTGTGACGTGGGACACAAAACAGCCATAACTTTTGTTCAAAGTGAGTTTTCAGTCAAGTTTCAACCTGAAAGAATAGAAGATGCATAAACTTGAAGTTCCAGCTTGATTTCAGTGAGTTTTCATCAAAATACAGGAGTTCTGCATGAAGTGTTCATTTTGGCCTTTTCTCGCTGAGAAAACGCTATTTGTGACCTGTGATACAAAAATGCTCTAACTTTTGTTCAAAGTGAGTTTTCAGTCAAGTTTCAACCTGAAAGCATAGAAAGATGCATAAACTTGAAGTTACAGCTTGATTTCAGTGAGTTTTCATCAAAATACAGGAGTTCTGCATGAAGTGTTCATTTTGGCCTTCTCTCGCTGAGAAAACGCTATTTGTGACCTGCGACACAAAACAGCCATAACTTTTGTTCAAAGTGAGTTTTCAGTCAAGTTTCAACCTGAAAGCATAGAAAGATGCATAAACTTGAAGTTACAGCTTGATTTCAGTGAGTTTTCATCAAAATACAGGAGTTCTGCATGAAGTGTTCATTTTGCCTTCTCTCGCTGAGAAAACGCTATTTGTGACCTGCGACACAAAACAGCCATAACTTTTGTTCCAAATGAGTTTTCAGTCAAGTTTCAACCTGAAAGCATAGAATGATGCATCAACTTGAAGTTACAGGTGGATTTCAGTGAGTTTTCATCAAATACAGGAGTTCTGCATGAAGTGTTCATTTTGGCCTTCTCTTGCTGAGAAAACACTATTTGTGACCTGTGATACAAAAAATGCTCTAACTTTTCTACAAAGTGAGTTTTCAGTCAAGTTTCAACCTGAAAGCATAGAAAGATGCATAAACTTGAAGTTACAGGTGGATTTCAGTGAGTTTTCATCAAAATACAGGAGTTCTGCATGAAGTGTTCATTTTGGCCTTCTCTCGCTGAGAAAACGCTATTTGTGACCTGTGACACAAAACAGCCATAACTTTTGTTCAAAGTGAGTTTTCAGTCAAGTTTCAACCTGAAAGCATAGAAAGATGCATAAACTTGAAGTTACAGCTTGATTTCAGTGAGTTTTCATCAAAATACAGGAGTTCTGCATGAAGTGTTCATTTGGCCTTCTCTCGCTGAGAAAACACTATTTGTGACCTGTGATACAAAAATGCTCTAACTTTTGTTCAAAGTGAGTTTTCAGTCAAGTTTCAACCTGAAAGTATAGAAAGATGCATAAACTTGAAGTTACAGCTTGATTTCAGTGAATTTTCACAAAAATACAGGAGTTATGCATGAAGTGTTCATTTTGGCCTTCTCTCGCTGAGAAAACACTATTTGTGACCTGTGATACAAAAATGCTCTAACTTTTGTTCAAAGTGAGTTTCAGTCAAGTTGAAAGCATAGAAAGATGCATAAACTTGAAGTTACAGGTGGATTTCAGTGAGTTTTCATCAAAATACAGGAGTTCTGCATGAAGTGTTCATTTTGGCTTTCTCTCGCTGAGAAAACACTATATGTGACCACTGATACAAAAATGCTATAACTTTTCTTCAAAGTGAGTTTTCAGTCAAGTTTCAACCTGAAAGCATAGAAAGATGCATAAACTTGAAGTTACAGGTTGATTTCAGTGAGTTTTCATCAAAATACAGGAGTTCTGCATGAAATGTTCATTTTGGCCTTCTCTCGCTGAGAAAACGCTATTTGTGACCTGTGACACAAAACAGCCATAACTTTTGTTCAAAGTGAGTTTTCAGTCAAGTTTCAACCTGAAAGCATAGAAAGATGCATAAACTTGAATATACAGGTGGATTTCAGTGACTTTTCATCAAAATACAGGAGTTCTGCATGAAGTGTTCATTTTGGCCTTCTCTCGCTGAGAAAACGCTATTTGTGACCTGCGACACAAAACAGCCATAACTTTTGTTCCAAATGAGTTTTCAGTCAAGTTTCAACCTGAAAGCATAGAATGATGCATCAACTTGAAGTTACAGGTGGATTTCAGTGAGTTTTCATCAAAATACAGCAGTTCTGCATGAAGTGTTCATTTTGGCCTTCTCTCGCTGAGAAAACGCTATTTGTGACCTGTGATACAAAAATGCCATAACTTTTGTTCAAAGTGAGTTTTCAGTCAAGTTTCAACCTGAAAGCATAGAAAGATGCATAAACTTGAAGTTACAGCTTGATTTCAGTGAGTTTTCATCAAAATACAGGAGTTCTGCATGAAGTGTTCATTTTGGCCATCTCTCGCTGAGAAAACGCTATTTGTGACGTGGGACACAAAACAGCCATAACTTTTGTTCAAAGTGAGTTTTCAGTCAAGTTTCAACCTGAAAGAATAGAAGATGCATAAACTTGAAGTTCCAGCTTGATTTCAGTGAGTTTTCATCAAAATACAGGAGTTCTGCATGAAGTGTTCATTTTGGCCTTTTCTCGCTGAGAAAACGCTATTTGTGTCCTGTGATACAAAAATGCTCTAACTTTTGTTCAAAGTGAGTTTTCAGTCAAGTTTCAACCTGAAAGCATAGAAAGATGCATAAACTTGAAGTTACAGGTGGATTTCAGTGAGTTTTCATCAAAATACAGGAGTTCTGCATGAAGTGTTCATTTTGGCCTTCTCTCGCTGAGAAAACGCTATTTGTGACCTGCGACACAAAACAGCCATAACTTTTGTTCAAAGTGAGTTTTCAGTCAAGTTTCAACCTGAAAGCATAGAAAGATGCATAAACTTGAAGTTACAGCTTGATTTCAGTGAGTTTTCATCAAAATACAGGAGTTCTGCATGAAGTGTTCATTTTGGCCTTCTCTCGCTGAGAAAACGCTATTTGTGACCTGCGACACAAAACAGCCATAACTTTTGTTCCAAATGAGTTTTCAGTCAAGTTTCAACCTGAAAGCATAGAATGATGCATCAACTTGAAGTTACAGGTGGATTTCAGTGAGTTTTCATCAAAATACAGGAGTTCTGCATGAAGTGTTCATTTTGGCCTTCTCTTGCTGAGAAAACACTATTTGTGACCTGTGATACAAAAATGCTCTAACTTTTCTACAAAGTGAGTTTTCAGTCAAGTTTCAACCTGAAAGCATAGAAAGATGCATAAACTTGAAGTTACAGCTTGATTTCAGTGAGTTTTCATCAAAATACAGGAGTTCTGCATGAAGTGTTCATTTTGGCCATCTCTCGCTGAGAAAACGCTATTTGTGACGTGGGACACAAAACAGCCATAACTTTTGTTCAAAGTGAGTTTTCAGTCAAGTTTCAACCTGAAAGAATAGAAGATGCATAAACTTGAAGTTCCAGCTTGATTTCAGTGAGTTTTCATCAAAATACAGGAGTTCTGCATGAAGTGTTCATTTTGGCCTTTTCTCGCTGAGAAAACGCTATTTGTGACCTGTGATACAAAAATGCTCTAACTTTTGTTCAAAGTGAGTTTTCAGTCAAGTTTCAACCTGAAAGCATAGAAAGATGCATAAACTTGAAGTTACAGCTTGATTTCAGTGAGTTTTCATCAAAATACAGGAGTTCTGCATGAAGTGTTCATTTTGGCCTTCTCTCGCTGAGAAAACGCTATTTGTGACCTGCGACACAAAACAGCCATAACTTTTGTTCAAAGTGAGTTTTCAGTCAAGTTTCAACCTGAAAGCATAGAAAGATGCATAAACTTGAAGTTACAGCTTGATTTCAGTGAGTTTTCATCAAAATACAGGAGTTCTGCATGAAGTGTTCATTTTGGCCTTCTCTCGCTGAGAAAACACTATTTGTGACCTGTGATACAAAAATGCTCTAACTTTTCTTCAAAGTGAGTTTTCAGTCAAGTTTCAACCTGAAAGCATAGAAAGATGCATAAACTTGAAGTTACAGGTGGATTTCAGTGAGTTTTCATCAAAATACAGGAGTTCTGCATGAAGTGTTCATTTTGGCCTTCTCTCGCTGAGAAAACACTATTTGTGACCTGTGATACAAAAATGCTCTAACTTTTCTTCAAAGTGAGTTTTCAGTCAAGTTTCAACCTGAAAGCATAGAAAGATGCATAAACTTGAAGTTACAGGTTGATTTCAGTGAGTTTTCATCAAAATACAGGAGTTCTGCATGAAGTGTTCATTTTGGCCTTCTCTCGCTGAGAAAACGCTATTTGTGACCTGCGACACAAAACAGCCATAACTTTTGTTCAAAGTGAGTTTTCAGTCAAGTTTCAACCTGAAAGCATAGAAAGATGCATAAACTTGAAGTTACAGCTTGATTTCAGTGAGTTTTCATCAAAATACAGGAGTTCTGCATGAAGTGTTCATTTTGGCCTTCTCTCGCTGAGAAAACGCTATTTGTGACCTGCGACACAAAACAGCCATAACTTTTGTTCAAAGTGAGTTTTCAGTCAAGTTTCAACCTGAAAGCATAGAAAGATGCATAAACTTGAAGTTACAGCTTGATTTCAGTGAGTTTTCATCAAAATACAGGAGTTCTGCATGAAGTGTTCATTTTGGCCTTCTCTCGCTGAGAAAACACTATTTGTGACCTGTGATACAAAAATGCTCTAACTTTTCTTCAAAGTGAGTTTTCAGTCAAGTTTCAACCTGAAAGCATAGAAAGATGCATAAACTTGAAGTTACAGGTGGATTTCAGTGAGTTTTCATCAAAATACAGGAGTTCTGCATGAAGTGTTCATTTTGGCCTTCTCTCGCTGAGAAAACACTATTTGTGACCTGTGATACAAAAATGCTCTAACTTTTCTTCAAAGTGAGTTTTCAGTCAAGTTTCAACCTGAAAGCATAGAAAGATGCATAAACTTGAAGTTACAGGTTGATTTCAGTGAGTTTTCATCAAAATACAGGAGTTCTGCATGAAATGTTCATTTTGGCCTTCTCTCGCTGAGAAAACGCTATTTGTGACCTGCGACACAAAACAGCCATAACTTTTGTTTAAAGTGAGTTTTCAGTCAAGTTTCAACCTGAAAGCATAGAAAGATGCATAAACTTTAAGTTACAGCTTGATTTCAGTGAGTTTTCATCAAAATACAGCAGTTCTGCATGAAGTGTTCATTTTGGCCTTCTCTCGCTAAGAAAACGTTATTTGTGACCTGCGACACAAAACAGCCATAACTTTTGTTCAAAGTGAGTTTTCAGTCAAGTTTCAACCTGAAAGCATAGAATGATGCATCAACTTGAAGTTACAGGTGGATTTCAGTGAGTTTTCATCAAAATACAGGAGTTCTGCATGAAGTGTTCATTTTGGCCTTCTCTTGCTGAGAAAACACTATTTGTGACCTGTGATACAAAAATCTCTAACTTTTCTACAAAGTGAGTTTTCAGTCAAGTTTCAACCTGAAAGCATAGAAAGATGCATAAACTTGAAGTTACAGCTTGATTTCAGTGAGTTTTCATCAAAATACAGGAGTTCTGCATGAAGTGTTCATTTTGGCCATCTCTCGCTGAGAAAACGCTATTTGTGACGTGGGACACAAAACAGCCATAACTTTTGTTCAAAGTGAGTTTTCAGTCAAGTTTCAACCTGAAAGAATAGAAGATGCATAAACTTGAAGTTCCAGCTTGATTTCAGTGAGTTTTCATCAAAATACAGGAGTTCTGCATGAAGTGTTATTTTGGCCTTCTCTCGCTGAGAAAACGCTATTTGTGACCTGCGACACAAAACAGCCATAACTTTTGTTCAAAGTGAGTTTTCAGTCAAGTTTCAACCTGAAAGCATAGAAAGATGCATAAACTTGAAGTTACAGCTTGATTTCAGTGAGTTTTCATCAAAATACAGGAGTTCTGCATGAAGTGTTCATTTTGGCCTTCTCTCGCTGAGAAAACACTATTTGTGACCTGTGATACAAAAATGCTCTAACTTTTCTTCAAAGTGAGTTTTCAGTCAAGTTTCAACCTGAAAGCATAGAAAGATGCATAAACTTGAAGTTACAGGTGGATTTCAGTGAGTTTTCATCAAAATACAGGAGTTCTGCATGAAGTGTTCATTTTGGCCTTCTCTCGCTGAGAAAACACTATTTGTGACCTGTGATACAAAAATGCTCTAACTTTTCTTCAAAGTGAGTTTTCAGTCAAGTTTCAACCTGAAAGCATAGAAAGATGCATAAACTTGAAGTTACAGGTTGATTTCAGTGAGTTTTCATCAAAATACAGGAGTTCTGCATGAAATGTTCATTTTGGCCTTCTCTCGCTGAGAAAACGCTATTTGTGACCTGCGACACAAAACAGCCATAACTTTTGTTTAAAGTGAGTTTTCAGTCAAGTTTCAACCTGAAAGCATAGAAAGATGCATAAACTTTAAGTTACAGCTTGATTTCAGTGAGTTTTCATCAAAATACAGCAGTTCTGCATGAAGTGTTCATTTTGGCCTTCTCTCGCTAAGAAAACGTTATTTGTGACCTGCGACACAAAACAGCCATAACTTTTGTTCAAAGTGAGTTTTCAGTCAAGTTTCAACCTAAAAGCATAGAAAGATGCATAAACTTGAATATACAGGTGGATTTCAGTGACTTTTCATCAAAATACAGGAGTTCTGCATGAAGTGTTCATTTTGGCCTTCTCTCGCTGAGAAAACGCTATTTGTGACCTGCGACACAAAACAGCCATAACTTTTGTTCAAAGTGAGTTTTCAGTCAAGTTTCAACCTGAAAGCATAGAAAGATGCATAAACTTGAAGTTACAGGTGGATTTCAGTGAGTTTTCATCAAAATACAGGAGTTCTGCATGAAGTGTTCATTTTGGCCTTCTCTCGCTGAGAAAACACTATTTGTGACCTGTGATACAAAAATGCTCTAACTTTTGTTCAAAGTGAGTTTTCAGTCAAGTTGCAACCTGAAAGCATAGAAAGATGCATAAACTTTAAGTTACAGCTTGATTTCAGTGAGTTTTCATCAAAATACAGCAGTTCTGCATGAAGTGTTCATTTTGGCCTTCTCTCGCTAAGAAAACGTTATTTGTGACCTGCGACACAAAACAGCCATAACTTTTGTTCAAAGTGAGTTTTCAGTCAAGTTGCAACCTGAAAGCATAGAAAGATGCATAAACTTTAAGTTACAGCTTGATTTCAGTGAGTTTTCATCAAAATACAGCAGTTCTGCATGAAGTGTTCATTTTGGCCTTCTCTCGCTAAGAAAACGTTATTTGTGACCTGCGACACAAAACAGCCATAACTTTTGTTCAAAGTGAGTTTTCAGTCAAGTTTCAACCTGAAAGCATAGAAAGATGCATAAACTTTAAGTTACAGCTTGATTTCAGTGAGTTTTCATCAAAATACAGCAGTTCTGCATGAAGTGTTCATTTTGGCCTTCTCTCGCTAAGAAAACGTTATTTGTGACCTGCGACACAAAACAGCCATAACTTTTGTTCAAAGTGAGTTTTCAGTCAAGTTTCAACCTAAAAGCATAGAAAGATGCATAAACTTGAAGTTACAGGTGGATTTCAGTGAGTTTTCATCAAAATACAGGAGTTCTGCATGAAGTGTTCATTTTGGCCTTCTCTCGCTGAGAAAACACTATTTGTGACCTGTGATACAAAAATGCTCTAACTTTTGTTCAAAGTGAGTTTTCAGTCAAGTTTCAACTTGAAAGCATAGAAAGATGCATGAACTTGAAGTTACAGCTTGATTTCAGTGAGTTTTCATCAAAATACAGGAGTTCTGCATGAAGTGTTCATTTTGGCCTTTTCTCGCTGAGAAAACGCTATTTGTGACCTGTGATACAAAAATGCTCTAACTTTTGTTCAAAGTGAGTTTTCAGTCAAGTTTCAACCTGAAAGCATAGAAAGATGCATAAACTTGAAGTTACAGCTTGATTTCAGTGAGTTTTCATCAAAATACAGGAGTTCTGCATGAAGTGTTCATTTTGGCCTTCTCTCGCTGAGAAAACGCTATTTGTGACCTGCGACACAAAACAGCCATAACTTTTGTTCAAAGTGAGTTTTCAGTCAAGTTTCAACCTGAAAGCATAGAAAGATGCATAAACTTGAAGTTACAGCTTGATTTCAGTGAGTTTTCATCAAAATACAGGAGTTCTGCATGAAGTGTTCATTTTGGCCTTCTCTCGCTGAGAAAACACTATTTGTGACCTGTGATACAAAAATGCTCTAACTTTTCTTCAAAGTGAGTTTTCAGTCAAGTTTCAACCTGAAAGCATAGAAAGATGCATAAACTTGAAGTTACAGGTGGATTTCAGTGAGTTTTCATCAAAATACAGGAGTTCTGCATGAAGTGTTCATTTTGGCCTTCTCTCGCTGAGAAAACACTATTTGTGACCTGTGATACAAAAATGCTCTAACTTTTCTTCAAAGTGAGTTTTCAGTCAAGTTTCAACCTGAAAGCATAGAAAGATGCATAAACTTGAAGTTACAGGTTGATTTCAGTGAGTTTTCATCAAAATACAGGAGTTCTGCATGAAGTGTTCATTTTGGCCTTCTCTCGCTGAGAAAACGCTATTTGTGACCTGCGACACAAAACAGCCATAACTTTTGTTCAAAGTGAGTTTTCAGTCAAGTTTCAACCTGAAAGCATAGAAAGATGCATAAACTTGAAGTTACAGCTTGATTTCAGTGAGTTTTCATCAAAATACAGGAGTTCTGCATGAAGTGTTCATTTTGGCCTTCTCTCGCTGAGAAAACGCTATTTGTGACCTGCGACACAAAACAGCCATAACTTTTGTTCAAAGTGAGTTTTCAGTCAAGTTTCAACCTGAAAGCATAGAAAGATGCATAAACTTGAAGTTACAGCTTGATTTCAGTGAGTTTTCATCAAAATACAGGAGTTCTGCATGAAGTGTTCATTTTGGCCTTCTCTCGCTGAGAAAACACTATTTGTGACCTGTGATACAAAAATGCTCTAACTTTTCTTCAAAGTGAGTTTTCAGTCAAGTTTCAACCTGAAAGCATAGAAAGATGCATAAACTTGAAGTTACAGGTGGATTTCAGTGAGTTTTCATCAAAATACAGGAGTTCTGCATGAAGTGTTCATTTTGGCCTTCTCTCGCTGAGAAAACACTATTTGTGACCTGTGATACAAAAATGCTCTAACTTTTCTTCAAAGTGAGTTTTCAGTCAAGTTTCAACCTGAAAGCATAGAAAGATGCATAAACTTGAAGTTACAGGTTGATTTCAGTGAGTTTTCATCAAAATACAGGAGTTCTGCATGAAATGTTCATTTTGGCCTTCTCTCGCTGAGAAAACGCTATTTGTGACCTGCGACACAAAACAGCCATAACTTTTGTTTAAAGTGAGTTTTCAGTCAAGTTTCAACCTGAAAGCATAGAAAGATGCATAAACTTTAAGTTACAGCTTGATTTCAGTGAGTTTTCATCAAAATACAGCAGTTCTGCATGAAGTGTTCATTTTGGCCTTCTCTCGCTAAGAAAACGTTATTTGTGACCTGCGACACAAAACAGCCATAACTTTTGTTCAAAGTGAGTTTTCAGTCAAGTTTCAACCTGAAAGCATAGAATGATGCATCAACTTGAAGTTACAGGTGGATTTCAGTGAGTTTTCATCAAAATACAGGAGTTCTGCATGAAGTGTTCATTTTGGCCTTCTCTTGCTGAGAAAACACTATTTGTGACCTGTGATACAAAAATCTCTAACTTTTCTACAAAGTGAGTTTTCAGTCAAGTTTCAACCTGAAAGCATAGAAAGATGCATAAACTTGAAGTTACAGCTTGATTTCAGTGAGTTTTCATCAAAATACAGGAGTTCTGCATGAAGTGTTCATTTTGGCCATCTCTCGCTGAGAAAACGCTATTTGTGACGTGGGACACAAAACAGCCATAACTTTTGTTCAAAGTGAGTTTTCAGTCAAGTTTCAACCTGAAAGAATAGAAGATGCATAAACTTGAAGTTCCAGCTTGATTTCAGTGAGTTTTCATCAAAATACAGGAGTTCTGCATGAAGTGTTATTTTGGCCTTCTCTCGCTGAGAAAACGCTATTTGTGACCTGCGACACAAAACAGCCATAACTTTTGTTCAAAGTGAGTTTTCAGTCAAGTTTCAACCTGAAAGCATAGAAAGATGCATAAACTTGAAGTTACAGCTTGATTTCAGTGAGTTTTCATCAAAATACAGGAGTTCTGCATGAAGTGTTCATTTTGGCCTTCTCTCGCTGAGAAAACACTATTTGTGACCTGTGATACAAAAATGCTCTAACTTTTCTTCAAAGTGAGTTTTCAGTCAAGTTTCAACCTGAAAGCATAGAAAGATGCATAAACTTGAAGTTACAGGTGGATTTCAGTGAGTTTTCATCAAAATACAGGAGTTCTGCATGAAGTGTTCATTTTGGCCTTCTCTCGCTGAGAAAACACTATTTGTGACCTGTGATACAAAAATGCTCTAACTTTTCTTCAAAGTGAGTTTTCAGTCAAGTTTCAACCTGAAAGCATAGAAAGATGCATAAACTTGAAGTTACAGGTTGATTTCAGTGAGTTTTCATCAAAATACAGGAGTTCTGCATGAAATGTTCATTTTGGCCTTCTCTCGCTGAGAAAACGCTATTTGTGACCTGCGACACAAAACAGCCATAACTTTTGTTTAAAGTGAGTTTTCAGTCAAGTTTCAACCTGAAAGCATAGAAAGATGCATAAACTTTAAGTTACAGCTTGATTTCAGTGAGTTTTCATCAAAATACAGCAGTTCTGCATGAAGTGTTCATTTTGGCCTTCTCTCGCTAAGAAAACGTTATTTGTGACCTGCGACACAAAACAGCCATAACTTTTGTTCAAAGTGAGTTTTCAGTCAAGTTTCAACCTAAAAGCATAGAAAGATGCATAAACTTGAATATACAGGTGGATTTCAGTGACTTTTCATCAAAATACAGGAGTTCTGCATGAAGTGTTCATTTTGGCCTTCTCTCGCTGAGAAAACGCTATTTGTGACCTGCGACACAAAACAGCCATAACTTTTGTTCAAAGTGAGTTTTCAGTCAAGTTTCAACCTGAAAGCATAGAAAGATGCATAAACTTGAAGTTACAGGTGGATTTCAGTGAGTTTTCATCAAAATACAGGAGTTCTGCATGAAGTGTTCATTTTGGCCTTCTCTCGCTGAGAAAACACTATTTGTGACCTGTGATACAAAAATGCTCTAACTTTTGTTCAAAGTGAGTTTTCAGTCAAGTTGCAACCTGAAAGCATAGAAAGATGCATAAACTTTAAGTTACAGCTTGATTTCAGTGAGTTTTCATCAAAATACAGCAGTTCTGCATGAAGTGTTCATTTTGGCCTTCTCTCGCTAAGAAAACGTTATTTGTGACCTGCGACACAAAACAGCCATAACTTTTGTTCAAAGTGAGTTTTCAGTCAAGTTGCAACCTGAAAGCATAGAAAGATGCATAAACTTTAAGTTACAGCTTGATTTCAGTGAGTTTTCATCAAAATACAGCAGTTCTGCATGAAGTGTTCATTTTGGCCTTCTCTCGCTAAGAAAACGTTATTTGTGACCTGCGACACAAAACAGCCATAACTTTTGTTCAAAGTGAGTTTTCAGTCAAGTTTCAACCTGAAAGCATAGAAAGATGCATAAACTTTAAGTTACAGCTTGATTTCAGTGAGTTTTCATCAAAATACAGCAGTTCTGCATGAAGTGTTCATTTTGGCCTTCTCTCGCTAAGAAAACGTTATTTGTGACCTGCGACACAAAACAGCCATAACTTTTGTTCAAAGTGAGTTTTCAGTCAAGTTTCAACCTAAAAGCATAGAAAGATGCATAAACTTGAAGTTACAGGTGGATTTCAGTGAGTTTTCATCAAAATACAGGAGTTCTGCATGAAGTGTTCATTTTGGCCTTCTCTCGCTGAGAAAACACTATTTGTGACCTGTGATACAAAAATGCTCTAACTTTTGTTCAAAGTGAGTTTTCAGTCAAGTTTCAACTTGAAAGCATAGAAAGATGCATGAACTTGAAGTTACAGCTTGATTTCAGTGAGTTTTCATCAAAATACAGGAGTTCTGCATGAAGTGTTCATTTTGGCCTTTTCTCGCTGAGAAAACACTATTTGTGACCTGTGATACAAAAATGCTCTAACTTTTGTTCAAAGTGAGTTTTCAGTCAAGTTTCAACCTGAAAGCATAGAAAGATGCATAAAATTGAAGTTACAGGTGGATTTCAGTGAGTTTTCATCAAAATACAGGAGTTCTGCATGAAGTGTTCATTTTGGCCTTCTCTCGCTGAGAAAACGCTATTTGTGACCTGCGACACAAAACAGCCATAATGTTTGTTCAAAGTGAGTTTTCAGTCAAGTTTCAACCTGAAAGCATAGAAAGATGCATAAACTTGTAGTCACAGGTGGATTTCAGTGAGTTTTAATCAAAATACAGGAGTTCTGCATGAAGTGTTCATTTTGGCCTTCTCTCGCTGAGAAAACACTATTTGTTACCTGTGATACAAAAATGCTCTAACTTTTGTTCAAAGTGAGTTTTCAGTCAAGTTTCAACCTGAAATCATAGAAAGATGCATAAACTTGAAGTTACAGCTTGATTTCAGTGAGTTTTCATCAAAATACAGGAGTTCTGCATGAAGTGTTCATTTTGGCCTTCTCTCGCTGAGAAAACGCTATTTGTGACCTGCGACACAAAACAGCCATAACTTTTGTTCAAAGTGAGTTTTCAGTCAAGTTTCAACCTGAAAGCATAGAAAGATGCATAAACTTGTAGTCACAGGTGGATTTCAGTGAGTTTTCATCAAAATACAGGAGTTCTGCATGAAGTGTTCATTTTGGCCTTCTCTCGCTGAGAAAACACTATTTGTTACCTGTGATACAAAAATGCTCTAACTTTTGTTCAAAGTGAGTTTTCAGTCAAGTTTCAACCTGAAATCATAGAAAGATGCATAAACTTGAAGTTACAGCTTGATTTCAGTGAGTTTTCATCAAAATACAGGAGTTCTGCATGAAGTGTTCATTTTGGCCTTCTCTCGCTGAGAAAACGCTATTTGTGACCTGCGACACAAAACAGCCATAACTTTTGTTCAAAGTGAGTTTTCAGTCAAGTTTCAACCTGAAAGCATAGAAAGATGCATAAACTTGAAGTTACAGGTGGATTTCATTGAGTTTTCATCAAAATACAGGAGTTCTGCATGAAGTGTTCATTTTGGCCTTCTCTCGCTGAGAAAACACTATTTGTGAGCTGTGATACAAAAATGCTCTAACTTTTGTTCAAAGTGAGTTTTCAGTCAAGTTTCAACCTGAAAGCATAGAAAGATGCATAAACTTGAAGTTACTGTTGGATTTCAGTGAGTTTTCATCAAAATACAGGAGTTCTGCATGAAGTGTTCATTTTGGCCTTCTCTCGCTGAGAAAACGCTATTTGTGACCTGCGACACAAAACAGCCATAACTTTTGTTCAAAGTGAGTTTTCAGTCAAGTTTCAACTTGAAAGCATAGAAAGATGCATGAACTTGAAGTTACAGCTTGATTTCAGTGAGTTTTCATCAAAATACAGGAGTTCTGCATGAAGTGTTCATTTTGGCCTTTTCTCGCTGAGAAAACACTATTTGTGACCTGTGATACAAAAATGCTCTAACTTTTGTTCAAAGTGAGTTTTCAGTCAAGTTTCAACCTGAAAGCATAGAAAGATGCATAAACTTGAAGTTACAGGTGGATTTAAGTGAGTTTTCATCAAAATACAGGAGTTCTGCATGAAGTGTTCATTTTGGCCTTATCTCGCTGAGAAAACGCTATTTGTGACCTGCGACACAAAACAGCCATAACTTTTGTTCAAAGTGAGTTTTCAGTCAAGTTTCAACCTGAAAGCATAGAAAGATGCATAAACTTGTAGTCACAGGTGGATTTCAGTGAGTTTTCATCAAAATACAGGAGTTCTGCATGAAGTGTTCATTTTGGCCTTCTCTCGCTGAGAAAACGCTATTTGTGACCTGTGATACAAAAATGCTCTAACTTTTTTTCAAAGTGAGTTTTCAGTCAAGTTTAAACCTGAAAGCATAGAAAGATGCATGAACTTGAAATTACAGGTGGATTTCAGTGAGTTTTCATCAAAATACAGGAGTTCTGCATGAAGTGTTCATTTTGGCCTTCTCTCGCTGAGAAAACACTATTTGTGACCTGCGACACAAAAGAGCCATAACTTTTGTTCAAAGTGAGTTTTCAGTCAAGTTTCAACTTGAAAGCATAGAAAGATGCATGAACTTGAAGTTACAGCTTGATTTCAGTGAGTTTTCATCAAAATACAGGAGTTCTGCATGAAGTGTTCATTTTGGCCTTTTCTCGCTGAGAAAACACTATTTGTGACCTGTGATACAAAAATGCTCTAACTTTTGTTCAAAGTGAGTTTTCAGTCAAGTTTCAACCTGAAAGCATAGAAAGATGCATAAACTTGAAGTTACAGGTGGATTTCAGTGAGTTTTCATCAAAATACAGGAGTTCTGCATGAAGTGTTCATTTTGGCCTTCTCTCGCTGAGAAAACGCTATTTGTGACCTGCGACACAAAACAGCCATAATGTTTGTTCAAAGTGAGTTTTCAGTCAAGTTTCAACCTGAAAGCATAGAAAGATGCATAAACTTGTAGTCACAGGTGGATTTCAGTGAGTTTTCATCAAAATACAGGAGTTCTGCATGAAGTGTTCATTTTGGCCTTCTCTCGCTGAGAAAACACTATTTGTTACCTGTGATACAAAAATGCTCTAACTTTTGTTCAAAGTGAGTTTTCAGTCAAGTTTCAACCTGAAAGCATAGAAAGATGCATAAACTTGAAGTTACAGGTGGATTTCATTGAGTTTTCATCAAAATACAGGAGTTCTGCATGAAGTGTTCATTTTGGCCTTCTCTCGCTGAGAAAACGCTATTTGTGACCTGCGACACAAAACAGCCATAACTTTTGTTCAAAGTGTGTTTTCAGTCAAGTTTCAACCTGAAAGCATAGAAAGATGCATAAACTTGAAGTTACAGGTGGATTTCATTGAGTTTTCATCAAAATACAGGAGTTCTGCATGAAGTGTTCATTTTGGCCTTCTCTCGCTGAGAAAACACTATTTGTGAGCTGTGATACAAAAATGCTCTAACTTTTGTTCAAAGTGAGTTTTCAGTCAAGTTTCAACCTGAAAGCATAGAAAGATGCATAAACTTGAAGTTACAGCTTGATTTCAGTGAGTTTTCATCAAAATACAGGAGTTATGCATGAAGTGTTCATTTTGGCCTTCTCTCGCTGAGAAAACACTATTTGTGACCTGTGATACAAAAATGCTCTAACTTTTGTTCAAAGTGAGTTTTCAGTCAAGTTTCAACCTGAAAGCATAGAAAGATGCATAAACTTGAAGTTACTGTTGGATTTCAGTGAGTTTTCATCAAAATACAGGAGTTCTGCATGAAGTGTTCATTTTGGCCTTCTCTCGCTGAGAAAACGCTATTTGTTACCTGCGACACAAAACAGCCATAACTTTTGTTCAAAGTGAGTTTTCAGTCAAGTTTCAACTTGAAAGCATAGAAAGATGCATGAACTTGAAGTTACAGCTTGATTTCAGTGAGTTTTCATCAAAATACAGGAGTTCTGAATGAAGTGTTCATTTTGGCCTTCTCTCGCTGAGAAAACGCTATTTGTGACCTGCGAAAGAAAACAGCCATAACTTTTGTTCAAAGTGAGTTTTCAGTCAAGTTTCAACCTGAAATCATAGAAAGATGCATAAACTTGAAGTTACAGCTTGATTTCAGTGAGTTTTCATCAAAATACAGGAGTTCTGCATGAAGTGTTCATTTTGGCCTTCTCTCGCTGAGAAAACACTATTTGTGACCTGTGATACAAAAATGCTCTAACTTTTGTTCAAAGTGAGTTTTCAGTCAAGTTTCAACCTGAAAGCATAGAAAGATGCATAAACTTGAAGTTACAGCTTGATTTCAGTGAGTTTTCATCAAAATACAGGAGTTCTGCATGAAGTGTTCATTTTGGCCTTCTCTCGCTGAGAAAACACTATTTGTGACCTGTGATACAAAAATGCTCTAACTTTTCTTCAAAGTGAGTTTTCAGTCAAGTTTCAACCTGAAAGCATAGAAAGATGCATAAACTTGAAATTACAGCTTGATTTCAGTGAGTTTTCATCAAAATACAGGAGTTCTGCATTAAGTGTTCATTTTGGCCTTCTCTCGCTGAGAAAACACTATTTGTGACCTGTGATACAAAAATGCTCTAACTTTTCTTCAAAGTGAGTTTTCAGTCAAGTTTCAACCTGAAAGCATAGAAAGTTGCATAAACTTGAAATTACAGCTTGATTTCAGTGAGTTTTCATCAAAATACAGGAGTTATGCATGAAGTGTTCATTTTGGCCTTCTCTCGCTGAGAAAACGCTATTTGTGACCTGCAACACAAAACAGCCATAACTTTTGTTCAAAGTGAGTTTTCAGTCAAGTTTCAACCTGAAAGCATAGAAAGATGCATAAACTTGAAGTTACAGGTGGATTTCAGTGAGTTTTCATTAAAATACAGGAGTTCTGCATGAAGTGTTCATTTTGGCCTTCTCTCGCTGAGAAAACGCTATTTGTGACCTGCGACACAAAACAGCCATAACTTTTGTTAAAAGTGAGTTTTCAGTCAAGTTTCAACCTGAAAGCATAGAAAGATGCATAAACTTGAAGTTACAGCTTGATTTCAGTGAGTTTTCATCAAAATACAGGAGTTCTGCATGAAGTGTTCATTTTGGCCTTCTCTCGCTGAGAAAACACTATTTGTGACCTGTGATACAAAAATGCTCTAACTTTTGTTCAAAGTGAGTTTTCAGTCAAGTTTCAACCTGAAAGCATAGAAAGATGCATAAACTTGAAGTTACAGCTTGATTTCAGTGAGTTTTCATCAAAATACAGGAGTTCTGCATGAAGTGTTCATTTTGGCCTTCTCTCGCTGAGAAAACGCTATTTGTGACCTGTGATACAAAAATGCTCTAATATTTCTTCAAAGTGAGTTTTCAGTCAAGTTTCAACCTGAAAGCATAGAAAGATGCATAAACTTGAAATTACAGCTTGATTTCAGTGAGTTTTCATCAAAATACAGGAGTTCTGCATGAAGTGTTCATTTTGGCCTTCTCTCGCTGAGAAAACACTATTTGTGACCTGTGATACAAAAATGCTCTAACTTTTCTTCAAAGTGAGTTTTCAGTCAAGTTTCAACCTGAAAGCATAGAAAGTTGCATAAACTTGAAATTACAGCTTGATTTCAGTGAGTTTTCATCAAAATACAGGAGTTCTGCATGAAGTGTTCATTTTGGCCTTCTCTCGCTGAGAAAACGCTATTTGTGACCTGCGACACAAAACAGCCATAACTTTTGTTCAAAGTGAGTTTTCAGTCAAGTCTCAACCTGAAAGCATAGAAAGATGCATAAACTTGAAGTTACAGGTGGATTTCAGTGAGTTTTCATCAAAATACAGGAGTTCTGCATGAAGTGTTCATTTTGGCCTTCTCTCGCTGAGAAAACACTATTTGTGACCTGTGATACAAAAATGCCATAACTTTTGTTCAAAGTGAGCTTTCTGTCACGTTTCAACCTGAAAGCATAGAAAGATGCATAAACTTGAAGTTACAGCTTGATTTCAGTGAGTTTTCATCAAAATACAGGAGTTCTGCATGAAGTGTTCATTTTGGCCTTCTCTCGCTGAGAAAACACTATTTGTGACCTGTGATACAAAAATGCCATAACTTTTGTTCAAAGTAAGTTTTCAGTCAAGTTTCAACCTGAAAGCATAGAAAGATGCATAAACTTGAAGTTACAGGTGGATTTCAGTGAGTTTTCATCAAAATACAGGAGTTCTGCATGAAGTGTTCATTTTGGCCTTCTCTCGCTGAGAAAACGCTATTTGTGACCTGCAAAAGAAAACAGCCATAACTTTTGTTCAAAGTGAGTTTTCAGTCAAGTTTCAACCTGAAAGCATAGAAAGATGCATAAACTTGAAGTTACAGGTGGATTTCAGTGAGTTTTCATCAAAATACAGGAGTTCTGCATGAAGTGTTCATTTTGGCCTTCTCTCGCTGAGAAAACACTATTTGTGACATGTGATACAAAAATGCTCTAACTTTTCTTCAAAGTGAGTTTTCAGTCAAGTTTCAACCTGAAAGCATAGAAAGATGCATGAACTTGAAGTTACAGCTTGATTTCAGTGAGTTTTCATCAAAATACAGGAGTTCTGCATGAAGTGTTCATTTTGGCCTTCTCTCGCTGAGAAAACGCTATTTGTGACCTTCGACACAAAACAGCCATAACTTTTGTTCAAAGTGAGTTTTCAGTCAAGTTTCAACCTGAAAGCATAGAAAGATGCATGAACTTGAAGTTACAGGTGGATTTCAGTGAGTTTTCATCAAAATACAGGAGTTCTGCATGAAGTGTTCATTTTGGCCTTCTCTCGCTGAGAAAACGCTATTTGTGACCTGTGATACAAAAATGCTCTAACTTTTTTTCAAAGTGAGTTTTCAGTCAAGTTTCAACCTGAAAGCTTAGAAAGATGCATAAACTTGAAGTTACAGCTTGATTTTAGTGAGTTTTCATCAAAATACAGGAGTTCTGCATGAAGTGTTCATTTTGGCCTTCTCTCGCTGAGAAAACACTATTTGTGACCTGCGACACAAAAGAGCCATAACTTTTGTTCAAAGTGAGTTTTCAGTCAAGTTTCAACCTGAAAGCATAGAAAGATGCATAAACTTGAAGTTACAGGTTGATTTCAGTGAGTTTTCATCAAAATACAGGAGTTATGCATGAAGTGTTCATTTTGGCTTTCTCTCGCTGAGAAAACGCTATTTGTGACCTGCGACACAAAACAGCCATAACTTTTGTTAAAAGTGAGTTTTCAGTCAAGTTTCAACCTGAAAGCATAGAAAGATGCATAAACTTGAAGTTACAGGTGGATTTCAGTGAGTTTTCATCAAAATACAGGAGTTCTGCATGAAGTGTTCATTTTGGCCTTCTCTCGTTGAGAAAACGCTATTTGTGACCTGCGAAAGAAAACAGCCATAACTTTTGTTCAAAGTGAGTTTTCAGTCAAGTTTCAACCTGAAAGCATAGAAAGATGCATAAACTTGAAGTTACAGCTTGATTTCAGTGAGTTTTCATCAAAATACAGGAGTTCTGCATGAAGTGTTCATTTTGGCCTTCTCTCGCTGAGAAAACACTATTTGTGACCTGTGATACAAAAATGCTCTAACTTTTGTTCAAAGTGAGTTTTCAGTCAAGTTTCAACCTGAAAGCATAGAAAGATGCATAAACTTGAAGTTACAGCTTGATTTCAGTGAGTTTTCATCAAAATACAGGAGTTCTGCATGAAGTGTTCATTTTGGCCTTCTCTCGCTGAGAAAACACTATTTGTGACCTGTGATACAAAAATGCTCTAACTTTTGTTCAAAGTGAGTTTTCAGTCAAGTTTCAACCTGAAAGCATAGAAAGATGCATAAACTTGAAGTTACAGCTTGATTTCAGTGAGTTTTCATTATAATACAGGAGTTCTGCATGAAGTGTTCATTTTGGCCTTCTCTCGCTGAGAAAACACTATTTGTGACCTGTGATACAAAAATGCTCTAACTTTTCTTCAAAGTGAGTTTTCAGTCAAGTTTCAACCTGAAAGCATAGAAAGATGCATAAACTTGAAGTTACAGGTGGATTTCAGTGAGTTTTCATCAAAATACAGGAGTTCTGCATGAAGTGTTCATTTTGGCCTTCTCTCGCTGAGAAAACACTATTTGTGACCTGTGATACAAAAATGCTCTAACTTTTCTTCAAAGTGAGTTTTCAGTCAAGTTTCAACCTGAAAGCATAGAAAGATGCATAAACTTGAAGTTACAGCTTGATTTCAGTGAGTTTTCATCAAAATACAGGAGTTCTGCATGAAGTGTTCATTTTGGCCTTCTCTCGCTGAGAAAACGCTATTTGTGACCTGCGACACAAAACAGCCATAACTTTTGTTCAAAGTGAGTTTTCAGTCAAGTTTCAACCTGAAAGCATAGAAAGATACATGAACTTGAAGTTACAGGTGGATTTCAGTGAGTTTTCATCAAAATACAGGAGTTCTGCATGAAGTGTTCATTTTGGCCTTCTCTCGCTGAGAAAACACTATTTGTGACCTGTGATACAAAAATGCTCTAACTTTTGTTCAAAGTGAGTTTTCAGTCAAGTTTCAACCTGAAAGCATAGAAAGATGCATAAACTTGAAGTTACAGGTGGATTTCAGTGAGTTTTCATCAAAATACAGGAGTTCTGCATGAAGTGTTCATTTTGGCCTTCTCTCGCTGAGAAAACACTATTTGTGACCTGCGACACAAAACAGCCATAATTTTTTTTAAAAGTGAGTTTTCAGTCAAGTTTCCACCTGAAAGCATTGAAAGATGCATAAACTTGAAGTTACAGGTGGATTTCAGTGAGTTTTCATCAAAATACAGGAGTTTTGCATGAAGTGTTCATTTTTGCCTTCTCTCGCTGAGAAAACGCTATTTGTGACCTGCGACACAAAACAGCCATAACTTTTGTTCAAAGTTAGTTTTCAGTCAAGTTTCCACCTGAAAGCATAGAAAGATGCATAAACTTGAAGTTACAGGTGGATTTCAGTGAGTTTTCATCAAAATACAGGAGTTATGCATGAAGTGTTCATTTTGGCCTTCTCTCGCTGAGAAAACGCTATTTGTGGGTGGGACACAAAACAGCCATAACTTTTGTTCAAAGTGAGTTTTCAGTCAAGTTTCAACCTGAAAGCATAGAAAGATGCATGAACTTGAAGTTACAGGTGGATTTCAGTGAGTTTTCATCAAAATACAGGAGTTCTGCATGAAGTGTTCATTTTGGCCTTCTCTCGCTGAGAAAACACTATTTGTGACCTGCGACACAAAGCAGCCATAACTTTTCTTCAAAGTGAGTTTTCAGTCAAGTTTCAACCTGAAAGCATAGAAAGATGCATAAACTTGAAGTTACAGGTGGATTTCAGTGAGTTTTCATCAAAATACAGGAGTTCTGCATGAAGTGTTCATTTTGGCCTTCTCTCGCTGAGAAAACACTATTTGTGACCTGTGATACAAAAATGCTCTAACTTTTGTTCAAAGTGAGTTTTCAGTCAAGTTTCAACCTGAAAGCATAGAAAGATGCATAAACTTGAAGTTACAGGTGGATTTCAGTGAGTTTTCATTAAAATACAGGAGTTCTGCATGAAGTGTTCATTTTGGCCTTCTCTCGCTGAGAAAACGCTATTTGTGACCTGCGACACAAAACAGCCATAACTTTTGTTAAAAGTGAGTTTTCAGTCAAGTTTCAACCTGAAAGCATAGAAAGATGCATAAACTTGAAGTTACAGCTTGATTTCAGTGAGTTTTCATCAAAATACAGGAGTTCTGCATGAAGTGTTCATTTTGGCCTTCTCTCGCTGAGAAAACACTATTTGTGACCTGTGATACAAAAATGCTCTAACTTTTGTTCAAAGTGAGTTTTCAGTCAAGTTTCAACCTGAAAGCATAGAAAGATGCATAAACTTGAAGTTACAGCTTGATTTCAGTGAGTTTTCATTATAATACAGGAGTTCTGCATGAAGTGTTCATTTTGGCCTTCTCTCGCTGAGAAAACACTATTTGTGACCTGTGATACAAAAATGCTCTAACTTTTCTTCAAAGTGAGTTTTCAGTCAAGTTTCAACCTGAAAGCATAGAAAGTTGCAGAAACTTGAAATTACAGCTTGATTTCAGTGAGTTTTCATCAAAATACAGGAGTTCTGCATGAAGTGTTCATTTTGGCCTTCTCTCGCTGAGAAAACGCTATTTGTGACCTGCGACACAAAACAGCCATAACTTTTGTTCAAAGTGAGTTTTCAGTCAAGTTTCAACCTGAAAGCATAGAAAGATGCATGAACTTGAAGTTACAGGTGGATTTCAGTGAGTTTTCATCAAAATACAGGAGTTCTGCATGAAGTGTTCATTTTGGCCTTCTCTCGCTGAGAAAACACTATTTGTGACCTGTGATACAAAAATGCTCTAACTTTTGTTCAAAGTGAGTTTTCAGTCAAGTTTCAACCTGAAAGCATAGAAAGATGCATAAACTTGAAGTTACAGGTGGATTTCAGTGAGTTTTCATCAAAATACAGGAGTTCTGCATGAAGTGTTCATTTTGGCCTTCTCTCGCTGAGTAAACGCTATTTGTGACCTGCGAAAGAAAACAGCCATAACTTTTGTTCAAAGTGAGTTTTCAGTCAAGTTTCAACCTGAAAGCATAGAAAGATGCATAAACTTGAAGTTACAGGTGGATTTCAGTGAGTTTTCATCAAAATACAGGAGTTCTGCATGAAGTGTTCATTTTGGCCTTCTCTCGCTGAGAAAACGCTATTTGTGACCTGTGATACAAAAATGCTCTAACTTTTTTTCAAAGTGAGTTTTCAGTCAAGTTTCAACCTGAAAGCTTAGAAAGATGCATAAACTTGAAGTTACAGCTTGATTTTAGTGAGTTTTCATCAAAATACAGGAGTTCTGCATGAAGTGTTCATTTTGGCCTTCTCTCGCTGAGAAAACACTATTTGTGACCTGCGACACAAAAGAGCCATAACTTTTGTTCAAAGTGAGTTTTCAGTCAAGTTTCAACCTGAAAGCATAGAAAGATGCATAAACTTGAAGTTACAGGTTGATTTCAGTGAGTTTTCATCAAAATACAGGAGTTATGCATGAAGTGTTCATTTTGGCTTTCTCTCGCTGAGAAAACGCTATTTGTGACCTGCGACACAAAACAGCCATAACTTTTGTTAAAAGTGAGTTTTCAGTCAAGTTTCAACCTGAAAGCATAGAAAGATGCATAAACTTGAAGTTACAGGTGGATTTCAGTGAGTTTTCATCAAAATACAGGAGTTCTGCATGAAGTGTTCATTTTGGCCTTCTCTCGTTGAGAAAACGCTATTTGTGACCTGCGAAAGAAAACAGCCATAACTTTTGTTCAAAGTGAGTTTTCAGTCAAGTTTCAACCTGAAAGCATAGAAAGATGCATAAACTTGAAGTTACAGCTTGATTTCAGTGAGTTTTCATCAAAATACAGGAGTTCTGCATGAAGTGTTCATTTTGGCCTTCTCTCGCTGAGAAAACACTATTTGTGACCTGTGATACAAAAATGCTCTAACTTTTGTTCAAAGTGAGTTTTCAGTCAAGTTTCAACCTGAAAGCATAGAAAGATGCATAAACTTGAAGTTACAGCTTGATTTCAGTGAGTTTTCATCAAAATACAGGAGTTCTGCATGAAGTGTTCATTTTGGCCTTCTCTCGCTGAGAAAACACTATTTGTGACCTGTGATACAAAAATGCTCTAACTTTTCTTCAAAGTGAGTTTTCAGTCAAGTTTCAACCTGAAAGCATAGAAAGTTGCATAAACTTGAAATTACAGCTTGATTTCAGTGAGTTTTCATCAAAATACAGGAGTTATGCATGAAGTGTTCATTTTGGCCTTCTCTCGCTGAGAAAACGCTATTTGTGACCTGCGACACAAAACAGCCATAACTTTTGTTCAAAGTGAGTTTTCAGTCAAGTTTCAACCTGAAAGCATAGAAAGATGCATAAACTTGAAGTTACAGGTGGATTTCAGTGAGTTTTCATTAAAATACAGGAGTTCTGCATGAAGTGTTCATTTTGGCCTTCTCTCGCTGAGAAAACGCTATTTGTGACCTGCGACACAAAAGAGCCATAACTTTTGTTAAAAGTGAGTTTTCAGTCAAGTTTCAACCTGAAAGCATAGAAAGATGCATAAACTTGAAGTTACAGCTTGATTTCAGTGAGTTTTCATCAAAATACAGGAGTTCTGCATGAAGTGTTCATTTTGGCCTTCTCTCGCTGAGAAAACACTATTTGTGACCTGTGATACAAAAATGCTCTAACTTTTGTTCAAAGTGAGTTTTCAGTCAAGTTTCAACCTGAAAGCATAGAAAGATGCATAAACTTGAAGTTACAGCTTGATTTCAGTGAGTTTTCATTATAATACAGGAGTTCTGCATGAAGTGTTCATTTTGGCCTTCTCTCGCTGAGAAAACACTATTTGTGACCTGTGATACAAAAATGCTCTAACTTTTCTTCAAAGTGAGTTTTCAGTCAAGTTTCAACCTGAAAGCATAGAAAGATGCATAAACTTGAAGATACAGGTGGATTTCAGTGAGTTTTCATCAAAATACAGGAGTTCTGCATGAAGTGTTCATTTTGGCCTTCTCTCGCTGAGAAAACACTATTTGTGACCTGTGATACAAAAATGCTCTAACTTTTCTTCAAAGTGAGTTTTCAGTCAAGTTTCAACCTGAAAGCATAGAAAGATGCATAAACTTGAAGTTACAGCTTGATTTCAGTGAGTTTTCATCAAAATACAGGAGTTCTGCATGAAGTGTTCATTTTGGCCTTCTCTCGCTGAGAAAACGCTATTTGTGACCTGCGACACAAAACAGCCATAACTTTTGTTCAAAGTGAGTTTTCAGTCAAGTTTCAACCTGAAAGCATAGAAAGATACATGAACTTGAAGTTACAGGTGGATTTCAGTGAGTTTTCATCAAAATACAGGAGTTCTGCATGAAGTGTTCATTTTGGCCTTCTCTCGCTGAGAAAACACTATTTGTGACCTGTGATACAAAAATGCTCTAACTTTTGTTCAAAGTGAGTTTTCAGTCAAGTTTCAACCTGAAAGCATAGAAAGATGCATAAACTTGAAGTTACAGGTGGATTTCAGTGAGTTTTCATCAAAATACAGGAGTTCTGCATGAAGTGTTCATTTTGGCCTTCTCTCGCTGAGAAAACACTATTTGTGACCTGCGACACAAAACAGCCATAATTTTTTTTAAAAGTGAGTTTTCAGTCAAGTTTCCACCTGAAAGCATAGAAAGATGCATAAACTTGAAGTTACAGGTGGATTTCAGTGAGTTTTCATCAAAATACAGGAGTTTTGCATGAAGTGTTCATTTTGGCCTTCTCTCGCTGAGAAAACGCTATTTGTGACCTGCGACACAAAACAGCCATAACTTTTGTTCAAAGTTAGTTTTCAGTCAAGTTTCCACCTGAAAGCATAGAAAGATGCATAAACTTGAAGTTACAGGTGGATTTCAGTGAGTTTTCATCAAAATACAGGAGTTATGCATGAAGTGTTCATTTTGGCCTTCTCTCGCTGAGAAAACGCTATTTGTGGGTGGGACACAAAACAGCCATAACTTTTGTTCAAAGTGAGTTTTCAGTCAAGTTTCAACCTGAAAGCATAGAAAGATGCATGAACTTGAAGTTACAGGTGGATTTCAGTGAGTTTTCATCAAAATACAGGAGTTCTGCATGAAGTGTTCATTTTGGCCTTCTCTCGCTGAGAAAACACTATTTGTGACCTGCGACACAAAGCAGCCATAACTTTTCTTCAAAGTGAGTTTTCAGTCAAGTTTCAACCTGAAAGCATAGAAAGATGCATAAACTTGAAGTTACAGGTGGATTTCAGTGAGTTTTCATCAAAATACAGGAGTTCTGCATGAAGTGTTCATTTTGGCCTTCTCTCGCTGAGAAAACACTATTTGTGACCTGTGATACAAAAATGCTCTAACTTTTGTTCAAAGTGAGTTTTCAGTCAAGTTTCAACCTGAAAGCATAGAAAGATGCATAAACTTGAAGTTACAGGTGGATTTCAGTGAGTTTTCATTAAAATACAGGAGTTCTGCATGAAGTGTTCATTTTGGCCTTCTCTCGCTGAGAAAACGCTATTTGTGACCTGCGACACAAAACAGCCATAACTTTTGTTAAAAGTGAGTTTTCAGTCAAGTTTCAACCTGAAAGCATAGAAAGATGCATAAACTTGAAGTTACAGCTTGATTTCAGTGAGTTTTCATCAAAATACAGGAGTTCTGCATGAAGTGTTCATTTTGGCCTTCTCTCGCTGAGAAAACACTATTTGTGACCTGTGATACAAAAATGCTCTAACTTTTGTTCAAAGTGAGTTTTCAGTCAAGTTTCAACCTGAAAGCATAGAAAGATGCATAAACTTGAAGTTACAGCTTGATTTCAGTGAGTTTTCATTATAATACAGGAGTTCTGCATGAAGTGTTCATTTTGGCCTTCTCTCGCTGAGAAAACACTATTTGTGACCTGTGATACAAAAATGCTCTAACTTTTCTTCAAAGTGAGTTTTCAGTCAAGTTTCAACCTGAAAGCATAGAAAGTTGCAGAAACTTGAAATTACAGCTTGATTTCAGTGAGTTTTCATCAAAATACAGGAGTTCTGCATGAAGTGTTCATTTTGGCCTTCTCTCGCTGAGAAAACGCTATTTGTGACCTGCGACACAAAACAGCCATAACTTTTGTTCAAAGTGAGTTTTCAGTCAAGTTTCAACCTGAAAGCATAGAAAGATGCATGAACTTGAAGTTACAGGTGGATTTCAGTGAGTTTTCATCAAAATACAGGAGTTCTGCATGAAGTGTTCATTTTGGCCTTCTCTCGCTGAGAAAACACTATTTGTGACCTGTGATACAAAAATGCTCTAACTTTTGTTCAAAGTGAGTTTTCAGTCAAGTTTCAACCTGAAAGCATAGAAAGATGCATAAACTTGAAGTTACAGGTGGATTTCAGTGAGTTTTCATCAAAATACAGGAGTTCTGCATGAAGTGTTCATTTTGGCCTTCTCTCGCTGAGTAAACGCTATTTGTGACCTGCGAAAGAAAACAGCCATAACTTTTGTTCAAAGTGAGTTTTCAGTCAAGTTTCAACCTGAAAGCATAGAAAGATGCATAAACTTGAAGTTACAGGTGGATTTCAGTGAGTTTTCATCAAAATACAGGAATTCTGCATGAAGTGTTCATTTTGGCCTTCTCTCGCTGAGAAAACACTATTTGTGACCTGTGATACAAAAATGCTCTAACTTTTCTTCAAAGTGAGTTTTCAGTCAAGTTTCAACCTGAAAGCATAGAAAGATGCATAAACTTGAAGTTAAAGGTGGATTTCAGTGAGTTTTCATCAAAATACAGGAGTTCTGCATGAAGTGTTCATTTTGGCCTTCTCTCGCTGAGAAAACGCTATTTGTGACCTGCGACACAAAACAGCCATAACTTTTGTTCAAAGTGAGTTTTCAGTCAAGTTTCAACCTGAAAGCATAGAAAGATGCATGAACTTGAAGTTACAGGTGGATTTCAGTGAGTTTTCATCAAAATACAGGAGTTCTGCATGAAGTGTTCATTTTGGCCTTCTCTCGCTGAGAAAACACTATTTGTGACCTGTGATACAAAAATGCTCTAACTTTTGTTCAAAGTGAGTTTTCAGTCAAGTTTCAACCTGAAAGCATAGAAAGATGCATAAACTTGAAGTTACAGGTGGATTTCAGTGAGTTTTCATCAAAATACAGGAGTTCTGCATGAAGTGTTCATTTTGGCCTTCTCTCGCTGAGAAAACACTATTTTTGACCTGCGACACAAAACAGCCATAATTTTTGTTAAAAGTGAGTTTTCAGTCAAGTTTCCACCTGAAAGCATAGAAAGATGCATAAACTTGAAGTTACAGGTGGATTTCAGTGAGTTTTCATCAAAATACAGGAGTTTTGCATGAAGTGTTCATTTTGGCCTTCTCTCGCTGAGAAAACGCTATTTGTGACCTGCGACACAAAACAGCCATAACTTTTGTTCAAAGTTAGTTTTCAGTCAAGTTTCCACCTGAAAGCATAGAAAGATGCATAAACTTGAAGTTACAGGTGGACTTCAGTGAGTTTTCATCAAAATACAGGAGTTATGCATGAAGTGTTCATTTTGGCCTTCTCTCGCTGAGAAAACGCTATTTGTGGGTGGGACACAAAACAGCCATAACTTTTGTTCAAAGTGAGTTTTCAGTCAAGTTTCAACCTGAAAGCATAGAAAGATGCATGAACTTGAAGTTACAGGTGGATTTCAGTGAGTTTTCATCAAAATACAGGAGTTCTGCATGAAGTGTTCATTTTGGCCTTCTCTCGCTGAGAAAACACTAATTGTGACCTGCGACACAAAACAGCCATAACTTTTCTTCAAAGTGAGTTTTCAGTCAAGTTTCAACCTGAAAGCATAGAAAGATGCATAAACTTGAAGTTACAGGTGGATTTCAGTGAGTTTTCATCAAAATACAGGAGTTCTGCATGAAGTGTTCATTTTGGCCTTCTCTCGCTGAGAAAACACTATTTGTGACCTGTGATACAAAAATGCTCTAACTTTTGTTCAAAGTGAGTTTTCAGTCAAGTTTCAACCTGAAAGCATAGAAAGATGCATAAACTTGAAGTTACAGCTTGATTTCAGTGAGTTTTCATCAAAATACAGGAGTTCTGCATGAAGTGTTCATTTTGGCCTTCTCTCGCTGAGAAAACACTATTTGTGACCTGTGATACAAAAATGCTCTAACTTTTCTTCAAAGTGAATTTTCAGTCAAGTTTCAACCTGAAAGCATAGAAAGATGCATAAACTTGAAGTTACAGGTGGATTTCAGTGAGTTTTCATCAAAATACAGGAGTTTTGCATGAAGTGTTCATTTTGGCCTTCTCTCGCTGAGAAAACACTATTTGTGACCTGCGACACAAAACAGCCATAACTTTTGTTCAAAGTGAGTTTTCAGTCAAGTTTCAACCTGAAAGCATAGAAAGATGCATAAACTTGAAGTTACAGGTGGATTTCAGTGAGTTTTCATCAAAATACAGGAGTTCTGCATGAAGTGTTCATTTTGGCCTTCTCTCGCTGAGAAAACACTATTTGTGACCTGTGATACAAAAATGCTCTAACTTTTCTTCAAAGTGAGTTTTCAGTCAAGTTTCAACCTGAAAGCATAGAAAGATGCATAAACTTGAAGTTAAAGGTGGATTTCAGTGAGTTTTCATCAAAATACAGGAGTTCTGCATGAAGTGTTCATTTTGGCCTTCTCTCGCTGAGAAAACACTATTTGTGACCTGCGACACAAAACAGCCATAACTTTTGTTCAAAGTGAGTTTTCAGTCAAGTTTCAACCTGAAAGCATAGAAAGATGCATAAACTTGAAGTTACAGCTTGATTTCAGTGAGTTTTCATCAAAATACAGGAGTTCTGCATGAAGTGTTTATTTTGGCCTTCTCTCGCTGAGAAAACGCTATTTGTGACGTGGGACACAAAACAGCCATAACTTTTCTTCAAAGTGAGTTTTCAGTCAAGTTTCAACCTGAAAGCATAGAAAGATGCATAAACTTGAAGTTACAGGTGGATTTCAGTGAGTTTTCATCAAAATACAGGAATTCTGCATGAAGTGTTCATTTTGGCCTTCTCTCGCTGAGAAAACACTATTTGTGACCTGTGATACAAAAATGCTCTAACTTTTCTTCAAAGTGAGTTTTCAGTCAAGTTTCAACCTGAAAGCATAGAAAGATGCATAAACTTGAAGTTACAGCTTGATTTCAGTGAGTTTTCATCAAAATACAGCAGTTCTGCATGAAGTGTTCATTTTGGCCTTCTCTCGCTAAGAAAACGCTATTTGTGACCTGCGACACAAAACAGCCATAACTTTTGTTCAAAGTGAGTTTTCAGTCAAGTTTCAACCTGAAAGCATAGAAAGATGCATGAACTTGAAGTTACAGGTGGATTTCAGTGAGTTTTCATCAAAATACAGGAGTTCTGCATGAAGTGTTCATTTTTGCCTTCTCTCGCTGAGAAAACACTATTTGTGACCTGTGATACAAAAATGCTCTAACTTTTGTTCAAAGTGAGTTTTCAGTCAAGTTTCAACCTGAAAGCATAGAAAGATGCATAAACTTGAAGTTACAGGTGGATTTCAGTGAGTTTTCATCAAAATACAGGAGTTCTGCATGAAGTGTTCATTTTGGCCTTCTCTCGCTGAGAAAACACTATTTTTGACCTGCGACACAAAACAGCCATAATTTTTGTTAAAAGTGAGTTTTCAGTCAAGTATCCACCTGAAAGCATAGAAAGATGCATAAACTTGAAGTTACAGGTGGATTTCAGTGAGTTTTCATCAAAATACAGGAGTTCTGCATGAAGTGTTCATTTTGGCCTTCTCTCGCTGAGAAAACACTATTTGTGACCTGTGATACAAAAATGCTCTAACTTTTGTTCAAAGTGAGTTTTCAGTCAAGTTTCAACCTGAAAGCATAGAAAGATGCATAAACTTGAAGTTACAGCTTGATTTCAGTGAGTTTTCATCAAAATACAGGAGTTCTGCATGAAGTGTTCATTTTGGCCTTCTCTCGCTGAGAAAACACTATTTGTGACCTGTGATACAAAAATGCTCTAACTTTTGTTCAAAGTGAGTTTTCAGTCAAGTTTCAACCTGAAAGCATAGAAAGATGCATAAACTTGAAGTTACAGCTTGATTTCAGTGAGTTTTCATCAAAATACAGGAGTTCTGCATGAAGTGTTCATTTTGGCCTTCTCTCGCTGAGAAAACACTATTTGTGACCTGTGATACAAAAATGCTCTAACTTTTCTTCAAAGTGAATTTTCAGTCAAGTTTCAACCTGAAAGCATAGAAAGATGCATAAACTTGAAGTTACAGGTGGATTTCAGTGAGTTTTCATCAAAATACAGGAGTTTTGCATGAAGTGTTCATTTTGGCCTTCTCTCGCTGAGAAAACACTATTTGTGACCTGCGACACAAAACAGCCATAACTTTTGTTCAAAGTGAGTTTTCAGTCAAGTTTCAACCTGAAAGCATAGAAAGATGCATAAACTTGAAGTTACAGGTGATTTCAGTGAGTTTTCATCAAAATACAGAGTTCTGCATGAAGGTGTTCATTTTGGCCTTCTCTCGCTGAGAAAACACTATTTGTGACCTGTGATACAAAAATGCTCTAACTTTTCTTCAAAGTGAGTTTTCAGTCAAGTTTCAACCTGAAAGCATAGAAAGATGCATAAACTTGAAGTTAAAGGTGGATTTCAGTGAGTTTTCATCAAAATACAGGAAGTTCTGCATGAAGTGTTCATTTGGCCTTCTCTCGCTGAGAAAACACTATTTGTGACCTGCGACACAAAACAGCCATAACTTTTGTTCAAAGTGAGTTTTCAGTCAAGTTTCAACCTGAAAGCATAGAAAGATGCATAAACTTGAAGTTACAGCTTGATTTCAGTGAGTTTTCATCAAAATACAGGAGTTCTGCATGAAGTGTTTATTTTGGCCTTCTCTCGCTGAGAAAACGCTATTTGTGACGTGGGACACAAAACAGCCATAACTTTTCTTCAAAGTGAGTTTTCAGTCAAGTTTTCAACCTGAAAGCATAGAAAGATGCATAAACTTGAAGTTACAGGTGGATTTCAGTGAGTTTTCATCAAAATACAGGAGTTCTGCATGAAAGTGTTCATTTTGGCCTTCTCTCGCTGAGAAAACACTATTTGTGACCTGTGATACAAAAATGCTCTAACTTTTCTTCAAAGTGAGTTTTCAGTCAAGTTTCAACCTGAAAGCATAGAAAGATGCTAAACTTGAAGTTACAGCTTGATTTCAGTGAGTTTTCATCAAAATACAGGAGTTCTGCATGAAGTGTTCATTTTGGCCTTCCTCTCGCTGAGAAAACACTATTTGTGACCTGCGACAAAAAACAGCCATAACTTTTGTTCAAAGTGAGTTTTCAGTCAAGTTTCACCTGAAAGCATAGAAAGATGCATAAACTTGAAGTTACAGGTGGATTTTCAGTGAGTTTTCATCAAAATACAGGAGTTCTGCATGAAGTGTTCATTTTGGCTTCTCTCGCTGAGAAAACACTATTTGTGACCTGCGACACAAAACAGCCATAACTTTTGTTCAAAGTGAGTTTTCAGTCAAGTTTCAACCTGAAAGCATAGAAAGATGCATAAACTTGAAGTTACAGCTTGATTTCAGTGAGTTTTCATCAAAATACAGGAGTTCTGCATGAAGTGTTTATTTTGGCCTTCTCTCGCTGAGAAAACGCTATTTGTGACGTGGGACACAAAACAGCCATAACTTTTCTTCAAAGTGAGTTTTCAGTCAAGTTTCAACCTGAAAGCATAGAAAGATGCATAAACTTGAAGTTACAGGTGGATTTCAGTGAGTTTTCATCAAAATACAGGAGTTCTGCATGAAGTGTTCATTTTGGCCTTCTCTCGCTGAGAAAACACTATTTGTGACCTGTGATACAAAAATGCTCTAACTTTTCTTCAAAGTGAGTTTTCAGTCAAGTTTCAACCTGAAAGCATAGAAAGATGCATAACTTGGAGTTACAGGTGGATTTCAGTGAGTTTTCATCAAAATACAGGAGTTCTGCATGAAGTGTTCATTTGGCCTTCTCTCGCTGAGAAAACACTATTTGTGACCTGCGACACAAAACAGCCATAACTTTTGTTCAAAGTGAGTTTTCAGTCAAGTTTCAACCTGAAAGCATAGAAAGATGCATAAACTTGAAGTTACAGGTGGATTTCAGTGAGTTTTCATCAAAATACAGGAGTTCTGCATGAAGTGTTCATTTTGGCCTTCTCTCGCTGAGAAAACACTATTTGTGACCTGCGACACAAAACAGCCATAACTTTTGTTCAAAGTGAGTTTTCAGTCAAGTTTCAACCTGAAAGCATAGAAAGATGCCATAAACTTGAAGTTACAGCTTGATTTCAGTGAGTTTTCATCAAAATACAGGAGTTCTGCATGAAGTGTTCATTTTGGCCTTCTCTCGCTGAGAAAACACTATTTGTGACCTGTGATACAAAATGCTCTAACTTTTCTTCAAAGTGAGTTTTCAGTCAAGTTTCAACCTGAAAGCATAGAAAGATGCATAAACTTGAAGTTACAGGTGGATTTCAGTGAGTTTTCATCAAAATACAGGAGTTCTGCATGAAGTGTTCATTTTGGCCTTCTCTCGTTGAGAAAACACTATTTGTGACCTGCGACATGAAACAGCCATAACTTTTGTTCAAAGTGAGTTTTCAGTCAAGTTTCAACCTGAAAGCATAGAAAGATGCATAAACTTGAAGTTACAGGTGGATTTCAGTGAGTTTTCATCAAAATACAGGAGTTCTGCATGAAGTGTTCATTTTGGCCTTCTCTCGCTGAGAAAACACTATTTGTGACCTGCGACACAAAACAGCCATAACTTTTGTTCAAAGTGAGTTTCAGTCAAGTTTCAACCTGAAAGCATAGAAAGATGCATAAACTTGAAGTTACAGGTGGATTTCAGTGAGTTTTCATCAAAATACAGGAAGTTCTGCATGAACTGTTCATTTTGGCCTTCTCTCGCTGAGAAAACACTATTTGTGACCTGTGATACAAAAATGCTCTAACTTTTGTTCAAAGTGAGTTTTCAGTCAAGTTTCAACCTGAAAGCATAGAAAGATGCATAAACTTGAAGTTACAGCTTGATTTCAGTGAGTTTTCATCAAAACACAGGAGTTCTGCATGAAGTGTTCATTTTGGCCTTCTCTCGCTGAGAAAACGCTATTTGTGACCTGCGACACAAAACAGCCATAACTTTTGTTCAAAGTGAGTTTTCAGTCAAGTTTCAACCTGAAAGCATAGAAAGATGCATAAACTTGAAGTTACAGGTGGATTTCAGTGAGTTTTCATCAAAATACAGGAGTTCTGCATGAAGTGTTCATTTTGCCTTCTCTCGCTGAGAAAAACACTATTTGTGACCTGTGATACAAAAATGCTCTAACTTTTCTTCAAAGTGAGTTTTCAGTCAAGTTTCAACCTGAAAGCATAGAAAGATGCATAAACTTGAAGTTACAGGTGGATTTCAGTGAGTTTTCATCAAAATACAGGAGTTCTGCATGAAGTGTTCATTTTGGCCTTCTCTCGCTGAGAAAACACTATTTGTGACCTGCGACATGAAACAGCCATAACTTTTGTTCAAAGTGAGTTTTCAGTCAAGTTTCAACCTGAAAGCATAGAAAGATGCATAAACTTGAAGCTACAGGTGGATTTCAGTGAGTTTTCATCAAAATACAGGAGTTCTGCATGAAGTGTTCATTTTTGCCTTCTCTCGCTGAGAAAACACTATTTGTGACCTGCGACACAAAACAGCCATAACTTTTGTTCAAAGTGAGTTTTCAGTCAAGTTTCAACCTGAAAGCATAGAAAGATGCATAAACTTGAAGTTACAGCTTGATTTCAGTGAGTTTTCATCAAAATACAGGAGTTCTGCATGAAGTGTTTCATTTTGGGCCTTCTCTCGCTGAGAAAACACTATTTGTGACCTGTGATACAAAAATGCTCTAACTTTTCTTCAAAGTGAGTTTTCAGTCAAGTTTCAACCTGAAAGCATAGAAAGTTGCATAAACTTGAAATTACAGCTTGATTTCAGTGAGTTTTCATCAAAATACAGGAGTTATGCATGAAGTGTTCATTTTGGCCTTCTCTCGCTGAGAAACGCTATTTTGTGACCTGCGACACAAAACAGCCATAACTTTTGTTCAAAGTGAGTTTTCAGTCAAGTTTCAACCTGAAAGCATAGAAAGATGCATAAA